>NC_092165.1:7461138-7569100 GCF_045791955.1 Oncorhynchus clarkii lewisi | reverse complement strand
TAATATAGGAAACTGATTCCCGATTACGCAGTCGATGACTTGGCCAGCAGCCATTGGTTAATGGCTGCAGCCTGTTTTCAATATAATTGGTCTGGAATGAGACCATTCTCTCCTCGTTGTTGTTGATAGATTGAGTGGTATTAAGCTCTGACCTCACAGACACAGGACACTACTAACCCTGCTACTGTTCTCCCTCCCATCTCACTCTGACCTCACAGACACAGGAAACTACTAACCCTGCTACTGTTCTCCCCCCCACCCCACCCCCCCTCACTCCCTACAATTAATTTCAAAGCCATGACTCAGTGTCATTACTTTGTACAACTACTGTACGTTGAATAATGGGTGAAGAACGACCACATTATCAACAATCTCACTCAGATGGGATGATTGAAGCTTCAGGTTATCTTTGGCTATATCTTTATTTAAATCGGAGTATCTTTGTAGCCTATTGTAATTATAACCTGAGAACAAACACATTGTCTTCAAGTGAGATGAAATTCATCTCTTTATAATGGATGTGTAGGTAGTGGATAAATAGGACAGGAGATGTAATATTGCTGAATGCTTTTCGTTATAGGTTTTTAGCAAAAGCTGCAGTGCACATGACAACAAATTCCAATTCACTGGCAGAAGAAAGGTTAACAATCTAAGCAAACAATGTGGGAAACATTTACAACAAGACAGATCTGACAATCTGAACGTTGTAAAAGCTACGCTAATGTTTTTGTATTTCCTGTATTTGTGGGAGGGAGCGACGGTGGATGGGGAAGCCAGGTGTTGCACTAAAAACTGCATTTCATATTTGACAGCTGTGTTGCTGTTTTGATTTTATTCTCCTTGGAGTGGTCCAACCATCTGGCATTTCAGGTCACTTTTTCCTTTCTTGGTACTCTGCAGTTTGTAGACGACGTCACACCAGAGGTCTTTCTTGTCTTTTCTCTTCAGCACCTCTGTAATTCTGAACACCTCGTAGGGAGGAATCAGCACCTCCTTCTCATGAGCCATCTGAGATGCGTACTCCCCCAGCGGGGCACCAAAGTAGGTGGTGATCTCAAAACAGGAGCGACTTCCAAAGCGTTCACCAGCGATTTTCTTGTCTAAAGAGCTCGAGGTGAACTGTCCGAATCGCATTTCAGTATTTCGGACTCCGTGGAAAGACACGTTGGTTCCTCGGAAGGTTTGGAAACGCTTATTTTTCTTGTTCAGGATTCGTAAAGCATTGGTCAGAAGGAAGTGCAGGGAGTGGTACTGGAATGTTGTGCTGTAGCTCTTCTTTTGGGTACGAGTGGCCTCGTTGAATGACTTGAACATTTGGGAGTATTCAGTCACATACACCTGGATTGCCAGGGAATAGAGTTTAGACAGTGCTCTTTTCAGTTTCGGTTTGTAACGGGCCTCAGCATCGGTCCAAGCCTGGTTGAAATATTTGTTTTTTAGTCTCTCCGTTTTCAGGTAATAGTCATGCACCTTCCTGAACATCTTCTCCTCACAGCCCTTGTAGGAGTCATCAACAGAGTCTGGAGCCATGTTTAAAGGGATGTTGGATTTTAGACCATGCAGAGGGAGACTGACCTTTAGTGAAAGGAAGAGAGAAAAATAGACAAACAGGTATGACACAAGAAAATGCAAATAAAATGATGATGAGAGACAAGATGTAAGGCTCGCCATCAGTCATAATGTCTTCACAAACTTTGTCCATACTAAACTTGTGCCTGTTATTTTGATAATTGAATCGCTCTCTCGCTCATATTCAAATGCACTCAAAATAGTGTTGTATCTTACCGTCTTTGTATCCACACCCGGAGTCCAAGCAGAGAAGACACACAGCACAGCAAAGGTTAGGATGTTGTCTCTCCCCATGACTTCAACAGCACCTGTAGTAAAACAACATGTACAGGAGACAAATACCAATCATCATAACAGTACCCAACATGATACAACACAGCTTTGATATGATCAACTATTTAAAAATGGATAGGAGTCACTGCAATGCCACCATTTAATGAAGCCGTATCATGCAGAGATTACAATGAGGTTTACGGTATCTGATAGCTGGACTTACCAGACTGGAGCACGATAGAGGTTGTTTTGTATTGTTCAGCTTCAGGACGTGTTTTTGCAGACGGTCTGCCAAGATCTACTTATACCTGGTCAGAGATCTGACTTTACAAGCAGACATGACCACAAATCCTGTTCCCACACTGAAGCACCAAGCTAATACTTGAACAAAGTCATGCAGATCTTCATGTCTGCACACATACACATGCATGAGGATGTACACAGCTCTACCTTGGTTCACCACAGGGCCATTTGCAACTAAAAGTGATGCTGCTGAGAAAGAGTTAACGTTCCCCCTTTCTGTCTTTCTCACGCTCCCCTCGACCCCAAGTCTACCACTGCACCGTGTGGTCAGTTGTCATGGTCACAGTCTGTCAGGTTGTGTGACTGATAATGACATCACTGGATGAGTCCACACATTTCTCGGTAACACATAGGATGTCCATCTCTTAGAGATATTCTGTATTGTAGTGGTGTCAAAGCAACAGATAGTGTCAAAGTAACCTGTGGATAGACAGTAGATGTTATGACAGTTAACCTGTGGATAGACAGTAGATGTTATGACAGTTAACCTGTGGATAGACAGTAGATGTTATGACAGTTAACCTGTGGATAGACAGTAGATGTTATGACAGTTAACCTGTGGGTAGACAGTAGATGTTATGACAGTTAACCTGTGGATAGACAGTAGATGTTATGACAGTTAACTGCCACCATATGGCCTCTGTTGTCTCTGCCAGTCAACAAGATGGCTGCTGAAAGCTTCCCTCATAACCAAGTCCCGCCCCCTCTCTCTCCTCCAACACCACTCATGATGTTGGCCACGTTCCAGGCTGACTACATTGAAGTCGCCTGCCAGATCTCACATCTCCTGGATTACTGTTTAACATATCAGTTAACCACATCATATGGTATAGCGATTTGATGCTCATTTGTCGTAGCGTCAAACTCAACAGCAATATAGTTGGCCTGGAACGAGACTGTTCTCTCCTTGTTGTGGTTGATAGATTGAGCTGTACTGAGCTCTGACATCAGACACAGGAAACTACTAACCCTGACAGTGTTGATCAGATTAGCCACAGAGCTTTTAGTTTCCTATTTGAGACGTTAGTTGCTAAGGGGTGCTACTGCTGCTGCTTACAATTTTAAACCAATCAGAGAACAACCTGAGAACTAGTGGAGTTGCTTTTTAATGAGATGTAATATATATCTTCTGTAGATTTACACCAGATTTACACATGGTGGGTAAAGAGGACAGGAGATGTAATATATATCTTCTGTAGATTTACACCAGATTTACACATGGTGGGTAAAGAGGACAGGAGATGTAATGTATATCTTCTGTAGATTTACACCAGATTTACACATGGTGGGTAAAGAGAACAGGAGATGTAATATATATCTTCTGTAGATTTACACCAGATTTACACATGGTGGGTAAAGAGGACAGGAGATGTAATATATATCTTCTGTAGATTTACACCAGATTTACACATGGTGGGTAAAGAGAACAGGAGATGTAATATATATCTTCTGTAGATTTACACCAGATTTACACATGGTGGGTAAAGAGGACAGGAGATGTAATGTATATCTTCTGTAGATTTACACCAGATTTACACATGGTGGGTAAAGAGAACAGGAGATGTAATATATATCTTCTGTAGATTTACACCAGATTTACACATGGTGGGTAAAGAGGACAGGAGATGTAATGTATATCTTCTGTAGATTTACACCAGATTTACACATGGTGGGTAAAGAGGACAGGAGATGTAATATTACCCAATGCTTTTTTACACACATTCTAGTGCACATGACAACAAAACAGAACGTACCATCAGAAACGTCATGGGGCACGTGCATCCTCACATTTGTCCCGTAAAAAAATATAGATATACAATACCAGTTAAAAATGTGGGTACACCTACTCTTTATTTGTACTATTTTCTACATTGACGAATGGGGAAGATATCAACACTACGAAATAACACGTTATCATGTACATGTAGTAACAAAAAAAAGTGTTAAACAAATCCAAATATATTTTATATTTGAGATTCTTCAAAGAAGCCAACCTTTGCCTTGATGACAGCTTTGCACACTCATGTGTGTATGTATGGTCAAAAGACTATACCTCTCCCACGTCTAGCTAGGACTACCTCCCACCTGAAGGCCCAACTTCCTGCCTTCCTGCCTTTATCACATCACGAACACACTTACCACAGTACGATGAATGGGCAACAGGGGGAGCCAAACACTAAGGTGCACTAATAACAAGGGACTATATCTCAATTAGGTAATCACATAAATCATTAAGGTACGTACCTAATATTTCATCACATACATTCATATTTCATACACACATATATATATATATATATATATATACAGTGCCTTGCGAAAGTATTCGGCCCCCTTGAACTTTGCGACCTTTTGCCACATTTCAGGCTTCAAACATAAAGATATAAAACTGTATTTTTTTTTGTGAAGAATCAACAACAAGTGGGACACAATCATGAAGTGGAACGACATTTATTGGATATTTCAAACTTTTTTAACAAATCAAAAACGTAAAAATTGGGCGTGCAAAATTATTCAGCCCCTTTACTTTCAGTGCAGCAAACTCTCTCCAGAAGTTCAGTGAGGATCTCTGAATGATCCAATGTTGACCTAAATGACTAATGATGATAAATACAATCCACCTGTGTGTAATCAAGTCTCTGTATAAATGCACCTGCACTGTGATAGTCTCAGAGGTCCGTTAAAAGCGCAGAGAGCATCATGAAGAACAAGGAACACACCAGGCAGGTCCGAGATAGGTCCGTGAAGAAGTTTAAAGCCGGATTTGGATACAAAAAGATTTCCCAAGCTTTAAACATCCCAAGGAGCACTGTGCAAGCGATACTATTGAAATGGAAGGAGTATCAGACCACTGCAAATCTACCAAGACCTGGCCGTCCCTCTAAACTTTCAGCTCATACAAGGAGAAGACTGATCAGAGATGCAGCCAAGAGGCCCATGATCACTCTGGATGAACTGCAGAGATCTACAGCTGAGGTGGGAGACTCTGTCCATAGGACAACAATCAGTCGTATATTGCACAAATCTGGCCTTTATGGAAGAGTGGCAAGAAGAAAGCCATTTCTTAAAGATATCCATAAAAAGTGTCGGTTAAAGTTTGCCACAAGCCACCTGGGGGAGACACCAAACGTGGAAGAAGGTGCTCTTGTCAGATGAAACCAAAATTTAACTTTTTGGCAACAATGCAAAACGTTATGTTTGGCGTAAAAGCAACACACCATCCCCACTGTCAAACATGGTGGTGGCAGCATCATGGTTTGGGCCTGCTTTTCTTCAGCAGGGACAGGGAAGATGGTTAAAATTGATGGGAAGATGGATGGAGCCAAATACAGGACCATTCTGGAAGAAAACCTGATGGAGTCTGCAAAAGACCTGAGACTGGGACGGAGATTTGTCTTCCAACAAGACAATGATCCAAAACATAAAGCAAAATCTACAATGGAATGGTTCAAAAATAAACATATCCAGGTGTTAGAATGGCAAAGTCAAAGTCCAGACCTGAATCCAATCGAGAATCTGTGGAAAGAATTGAAAACTGCTGTTCACAAATGCTCTCCATCCAACCTCACTGAGCTCGAGCTGTTTTGCAAGGAGGAATGGGAAAAAAATTCAGCCTCTCGATGTGCAAAACTGATAGAGACATACCCCAAGCGACTTACAGCTGTAATCGCAGCAAAAGGTGGCGCTACAAAGTATTAACTTAAGGGGGCTGAATAATTTTGCACGCCCAATTTTTCAGTTTTTGATTTGTTAAAAAAGTTTGAAATATCCAATAAATGTCGTTCCACTTCATGATTGTGTCCCACTTGTTGTTGATTCTTCACAAAAAAAAATACAGTTTTATATCTTTATGTTTGAAGCCTGAAATGTGGCAAAAGGTCGCAAAGTTCAAGGGGGCCGAATACTTTCGCAAGGCACTGTATATATATATATATATATATATATATATATATATATATACACACATACATGATGGAGCTCTGAATGTTCTGTCTTTTATACAAATATGTCTAAAACAGCTTTAACATAGACTCTACCAAACATACATTCTACCAAACTAGTATCTCTCTACACTACTTCAAACAAACTATTATTTGCATATGTAAGTAGCCTTGTCTGAGCCAGAACAGCAAGAGGCCATCTTCTGTAACATGAAGAAGCTTGGACAGGATGCACCCCTGGACAGGATGCTACTACTTAAGGCCTTATCCCCTGTTAGAGAAAAATAGCCAATTTGTATTTGTATAGAATAACCAAAGCATTATTAGTTATATTATTAGTGTGAAGACATATTGGAGATGAATACCCCCATTGCGGCCGGTGCCGTGGCTACAGGTGGAGGAAAGGTCATTTGAGGGAGGAAGTCGGGCCTACGAGGAGGAGTCTTGGTTAGACGGGGGAGCGGTATAGTTTTTTGACCGCACTTGCTCGCACTTACTCTCATGATTTCTTGAATGTACTGCACACAATAGCCTTCATTTATTGCCTTATAAGTTATTAGAATTAGAGGAACTATAAGGAACATTTTTGTTTTCCCATCTTTTATATTAGAAGGTCTGTACGTTTTATATGCTTGAACAAAGAAGCATCCTTTTGTTTGTAAACTTGCAATCCGAAGTGCCCCGCTGCCATCCGAAGTGCCCCGCTGCCATCCGAAGTGCCCCGCTGCCATCCGAAGTGCCCCGCTGCCATCCGAAGTGCCCCGCTGCCATCCGAAGTGCCCCGCTGCCATCCGAAGTGCCCCGCTGCCATCCGAAGTGCCCCACTGCCATCCGAAGTGCCCCGCTGCCATCGGAAGTGCCCCACTGCCATCCGAAGTGCCCCGCTGCCATCGGAAGTGCCCCACTGCCATCCGAAGTGCCCGGCTGCCATCCGAAGTGCCCCGCTGCCATCCGAAGTGCCCCGCTGCCATCCGAAGTGCCCCGCTGCCATCCGAAGTGCCCCACTGCCATCCTCTCTACGGACGTGCAGTAAAGCCTGCGGCGAGGGTGTGTCCCAAATAGCCCCTCTCTCACCAGGGCAGTGGTCATATTTATTGGACGGAATAGAGAAAATATGCCGTTACATCCTCAATCCATCTTTTGAATGCAGAGTGCCAAGCAGAGAGGCATCAGGTCCCATTTGTCCTGAGTTTTTGGTAAGACTACACTCCCTTTTAGTCTCAGGGCGGACACTCTAACCACAAGGCCACCGAGTTGGTTTCGTGTGTAATATCCATTTCATAGATCTTGTGTCAGAAAGCTCATATTCCACATGCAATGGTTTGCTTTACTCCACCACTTTATGAGACGGGTCGGCAACCCTGTTCCAGGAGAGCCCCAGGTACTGCAGGGTTTTGTCCCAACTAGGCACCACACTGAGCTACTTAGTTAATTGATCATCTTAGTGATTTCCTAAATTCAACACACCTGGTATTCCAGTTTGGTTAAATTAAAAACATCAAGTGCCAGCTGAACTCCAGGACCAGGGTTGCCTTCCCCTGTTATCAGGTATCCCTATAGAGATAAACAGTCCCCTTAACAGACATGTACTCATGACCCCAAACTCTCCCCTTGCACTGTGTGGTCACTGGTCAGTCATGATTACGGTCCCTTAGGTCGAAAACAAAGTTATGGATGACCACTGGTTGCTATTTGTCAAATTTCCAGGAAAAGGTGTGTTTAGTTCAGGCAGAACCACATTTGTGAATATGTTTGCAGCTCTTTGAGGATGTGTGACCATCATCTTCTTGATTAAATCACAGAACTGGAGCCCGATAGAGGTTGTTTTGTAGAAGACTTCCGCTTTCCTGTCTGCAGACTGTCTGAAATGGTCTACTGATTTTATCATTTTTTTAGATATTTATTTTTTTACCTTTATTTAACTAGGCAAGTCAATTAAGAACAAATTATTATTTAAAATGATGGTTTAGGAACAGTAGGTTAACTGCCTTGTTCAGGGGCAGAACAACAGATTTTTACCTTGTCAGCTCGGGGATTTGATCTAGTAACCTTTTGGTTACCAGCCCAATGCACTAACCACTATGCTACCTGCCACTCCATCCTACCCAGACTACTTGCATTTTCCTCCCCCCTCTTCCCAGCATCTCCTTCGTCTGACCACTTTTTTGTAGACCGAGTCACTGGTTCTTCCTGCTTACATTTTTGCATGTAAGCAGGAATCAGGAGGATATAATTATGGTCAGATTTGCCAAATGGAGGGCGACGGAGAGCTTTGTACACATCTCTGTGTATGGAGGTAAGGTGGTCGAGAATGTTTTTCCCTCTGGTTGCACATTTAAATGCTGTTTCTAAGTATGAATGGCAACAGTCAGATAAGTGCTGTGAATGATTCTGGAATGATGACGTTCCACACCCAGACCTGCGTTCTCAAACTTTTTTGTTGAAGTCCTGGTAGATGGAGGGTTCTTGATTTGTGTATGCGTATATAGTACAGTAGAGTGTAGTGTACTGTAGTACATAGCCATGAACTGCTCTTCTGGCAGAGCACGTTCACTTTCCATTCATCCTCTGCAACCTTCCAGGACTCATTAAAGCCTGGAAGATGTTTTTCTGACGTAGGTAGGTAGTGTTCACCTCATTGTACATGTAGTCTCTGCAGCCATCACATTTGTCATCAACTGAATTAAGGGACATGTCTAGTGGGAAAGTCATGTCGTCCAGTGAGTAAGTCATGTCGTCCAGTGAGCAAGTCATGTCGTCCAGTGAGCAAGTCATGTCGTCCAGTGAGTAAGTCATGTCGTCCAGTGAGCAAGTCATGTCGTCCAGTGAGCAAGTCATGTCGTCCAGTGAGCAAGTCATGTCGTCCAGTGAGTAAGTAATGTCGTCCAGTGAGTAAGTCATGTCGTCCAGTGAGCAAGTCATGTCGTCCAGTGAGCAAGTCATGTCGTCCAGTGAGTAAGTCATGTCGTCCAGTGAGTAAGTCATGTCGTCCAGTGAGTAAGTCATGTCGTCCAGTGAGTAAGTCATGTCGTCCAGTGAGCAAGTCATGTCGTCCAGTGAGCAAGTCATGTCGTCCAGTGAGTAAGTCATGTCGTCCAGTGAGTAAGTCATGTCGTCCAGTGAGCAAGTCATGTCGTCCAGTGAGCAAGTCATGTCGTCCAGTGAGCAAGTCATGTCGTCCAGTGAGCAAGTCATGTCGTCCAGTGAGCAAGTCATGTCGTCCAGTGAGCAAGTCATGTCGTCCAGTGAGCAAGTCATGTCGTCCAGTGAGCAAGTCATGTCGTCCAGTGAGCAAGTCATGTCGTCCAGTGAGCAAGTCATGTCGTCCAGTGAGCAAGTCATGTCGTCCAGTGAGCAAGTCATGTCGTCCAGTGAGTAAGTCATGTCGTCCAGTGAGCAAGTCATGTCGTCCAGTGAGCAAGTCATGTCGTCCAGTGAGCAAGTCATGTCGTCCAGTGAGCAAGTCATGTCGTCCAGTGAGCAAGTCATGTCGTCCAGTGAGTAAGTCATGTCGTCCAGTGAGTAAGTCATGTCGTCCAGTGAGTAAGTCATGTCGTCCAGTGAGTAAGTCATGTCGTCCAGTGAGCAAGTCATGTTGCCCAGTGAGCAAGTCATGTCGTCCAGTGAGCAAGTCATGTCGTCCAGTGAGTAAGTCATGTCGTCCAGTGAGTAAGTCATGTCGTCCAGTGAGTAAGTCATGTCGTCCAGTGAGTAAGTCATGTCGTCTAGTGAGCAAGTCATGTCGTCCAGTGAGTAAAGCTTCTGTAAAAGTACCATTTAGTTACAGGTACAATACATTACTTTCTAAGACCAACCACTTCCCTGTGTACCTCTTAAAAACAACATTTGTTTACTCCTATGTCCATTAGTTTGATGTATATTCTCTCTTATCACATCTACTCAATAGATAGTAGAGAAACTTGAGCTTTTAATGATCACATCAATCAGACCTGGGTTTTGAGATATTTTATTTGTAACTTTTGTTTAGCTTGCCTGGCTTAATTAACCAAAACAAAAGTCCCCAAAGTGCAAACCCCACCCATCTGGCACTCCAGGCAGACAAACAAACACTAAAGTTATTTGAAAGGATTTTCTAAGTATTTCAACCCAGGTCAGATATGCAGTTATAGATGATCAAACTGTGAGGCTTTACATTTCTAATAATATTAAATACTGTATATAATAAATATACAGTGCCTTGCGAAAGTATTCGGCCCCCTTGAACTTTGCGACCTTTTGCCACATTTCAGGCTTCAAACATAAATATATAAAACTGTATTTTTTTGTGAAGAATCAACAACAAGTGGGACACAATCATGAAGTGGAACGACATTTATTGGATATTTCAAACTTTTTTAACAAATCAAAAACTGAAAAATTGGGCGTGCAAAATTATTCAGCCCCTTTACTTTCAGTGCAGCAAACTCTCTCCAGAAGTTCAGTGAGGATCTCTGAATGATCCAATGTTGACATAAATGACTAATGATGATAAATACAATCCACCTGTGTGTAATCAAGTCTCTGTATAAATGCACCTGCACTGTGATAGTCTCAGAGGTCCGTTAAAAGCGCAGAGAGCATCATGAAGAACAAGGAACACACCAGGCAGGTCCGAGATACTGTTGTGAAGAAATTTAAAGCCGGATTTGGATACGAAAATATTTCTCAAGCTTTAAACATCCCAAGGAGCACTGTGCAAGCGAAAATATTGAAATGGAAGGAGTATCAGACCACTGCAAATCTACCAAGACCTGGCCGTCCCTCTAAACGTTCAGCTCATACAAGGAGAAGACTGATCAGAGATGCAGCCAAGAGGCCCATGATCACTCTGGATGAACTGCAGAGATCTACAGCTGAGGTGGGAGACTCTGTCCATAGGACAACAATCAGTCGTATATTGCACAAATCTGGCCTTTATGGAAGAGTGGCAAGAAGAAAGCCATTTCTTAAAGATATCCATAAAAAAAGTGTCGTTTAAAGTTTGCCACAAGCCACCTGGGAGACACACCAAACATGTGGAAGAAGGTGCTCTGGTCAGATGAAACCAAAATTGAACTTTTTGGCAACAATGCAAAACGTTATGTTTGGCGTAAAAGCAACACAGCTGAACACACCATCCCCACTGTCAAACATAGTGGTGGCAGCATCATGGTTTGGGCCTGCTTTTCTTCAGCAGGGACAGGGAAGATGGTTAAAATTGATGGGAAGATGGATGGAGCCAAATACAGGACCATTCTGGAAGAAAACCTGATGTCAGTCTCTCGATGTGCAAAACTGATAGAGACATACCCCAAGCAACTTACAGCTGTAATCGCAGCAAAGTATTCACTTAAGGGGGCTGAATAATTTTGCACGCCCAATTTTTCAGTTTTTGATTTGTTAAAAAAGTTTGAAATATCCAATAAATGTCGTTCCACTTCATGATTGTGTCCCACTTGTTGTTGATTCTTCACAAAAAAATACAGTTTTATATCTTTATGTTTGAAGCCGGAAATGTGGCAAAAGGTCGCAAAGTTCAAGGGGGCCGAATACTTTCGCAAGGCACTGTATATATAATAAAGTACAGTATTTTTCACATGCTGGTATTTTGAGTTTATCTCTATAATTATATTGTTTATATTTTTTAAGTATTGTTTGTGCATTGCCAGTCAGGGGTGGCAGTAATTTTGGAGCCCACTGTATACTGGATATATCTCAACAGTCCAAAGTAAATACCACAGGTCAACACCAAGATCACCACTGCCACAATAGCACAAGTTCTGATTATCCCTGTTTTCCTCATATCTTAAGATGAGAAATACATAGAAACTGTGACTGACGATATTTATACACAATGGATACACAATCAAAGAGCACTGACCGGATGTTCAACAGGTTTAAAACTTCTTAGAGAGGATCTATTTTCCTGAATTTCTGCCTGACTGACGTGCCCAAAGTAAACTGCCTGTTACTCAGAAAACACTTTGAAGTTTGTAGAAATGTTAAAATAATGTCTGATGTGGCAGGTGAAATTCCAAAGGAAAACCAACCGGTCCCAGGCTCTTATAATGGGAAACTATGCAATTCCACATCCCAGATTGCAATTCCTTCCACTAGAAGTCAACAGTTTTCTTCAAAAACTAGCAAGAATCTTATTTCCGTATGAAATATTAGAGTTTATTTACATTTTAGGATAGCTGATGATTGGTTAGAAACGTAGTTTGACTTGTTTGGACGAAGTTTAGCATCATTTTCTTGGACTCCTGGAATGTTCTCGGAATGTTGAAAGAGTGGATTACTGAAATCTAACAAAACGACCAATCATGTTATAGCTGCGACCCAATGCAGTTAGATTAACAAGAATTGAAGCTTTAAATGATGTAAGTTCATGAATGTTTAAATTTTCAATTATTTATTTGAATTGCGCACCCTCCAATTTCACCGGTTGTTGTCCCTAAATCAAGGAACAAAATATCATAGTCCAACTGGCACCCATTGAGCGTTACATGGTATTGTAACTGCCATGTAACATTAGTTAATGTTTCATCCCCTCTCGACTGAGGTGAATGAATAAGCTATGAAGTGGCTATTATTACTATCTAGCAGCAGTTGTTTGTGTGGAAATGTTTTGGAACCTTTGTTTTGTTCCTGTTTCAAAAGTAAATGAACTTGGCAAGCTTTCGCTAGTTGATGTACCGTTAGAGAGAGAACTGTCCAAAAGTTGGCTTAAAACATTAGCTATTATTTTTACCTCAATCCAACTAGACCTGAATCAAACGATGAAACCATCGGCCAAACGACTGAAGATTGATATTCAGACCTTGTGAGTTGTATTAGTCAGTATGGCAATGCAACTTTATTGATCTGTCAGTTTCCCTAGATAATTCCCTACTACTCACTCTGAAGCCTAACTCAATAAGAAGGTAAGATAGCGCACCAAACCATCACGATCAGCATATGTAGCATCTACACCCGAGCAGTTTCCAACCAACCCCTCCCCCTGACATTCACCTTTACTCTCCACCCTGTTCCCCTACTTTCCCCAACGTTTATCCCCCCATCAACCCACCTTTAACAGGCATACACAAATAGGAGAGAAAAAAATATAAAAATAAATATAATAAACACATTGTCTGGCCGATGCCAAAAAAGCACGGCGTGACCTCGAACAAGAGGTAAAAGAAAAATAAAATCCCAACTCTGCGTTCACCTCTCACTATCTTACAACTTTTACTAACATAGGAACTGAGGAGGCTCCCGCAAATAAGGTGTTCAATTAGCATCTAATAAAGCTAAACAGAATAAATTGCAACTTAAACACATTGCGCACTTAAGCGCCAGCTAGGGTCAATCCCTGAGATGAGCAAGTAACATCACAAGATTATATTGCTAAGCAATGCCGGTCTAAACATAAACCATCAGCAACCGACATAGACAGCAGTACATTTACATATTGTGGGTTAGGAGATCGGAACAAGGATTTATGTATATATATATATATATTTATTTTTTCTTAAATATATACAGATGCATATACACACATCTACATACACAAACATTCATATCCCAGAATAATAATCTACACTAATTTAAAATATACACATACATAATACTAAAATCCTAAGAGAAAATAATAATAAAGTACAAATAATAATTATATGTATGCACACCTACACATACACCAGCACCACAGAGGGCTGGTGGGAATCTAGTCGGGAGAGCGGCCCACGGCTATGACAAAGGCAGAAAGACACAAACATCAACTTGCTATCCAGGTGTCTGCCCCTCCCAACCATCACCCCCAGTCCCCTGCAAGCAATAAATAAATGGTATGGTAATAAGAATAATGTAAGAATTGAAAAATAAATAACGAAGCAAAACAAAAATGGGGGAATATAAGTATATCCATCCGATAGTGTCAATGATCAAACCTGGAAGGCCTCCCAAATAGTTTGTAGAGTTTGGTCATGACATCTCTGTAGCCGGCGCAGTGCTTTGCCACATCGGGCGCATAATCCTCATAGACACGGAATGGATGCCCTTTATGTGACAGGTTGCCCCTCATTCGAGCTTCACGCAGGATAAGATCCTTGGTCTTGAAACTGTGACAACAGATGATTACTGGGCGAGGACGTTGGCCCGGTCCAGGCACTGGGACAAGGGCGCGATGTGCACGGTCCAGCTGGGGATCCGAAGCCAAAACAGGTTACCCCGGGGCGGCAGGGTAGCTTAGTGGTTAGAGCGTTGGACTGGGAACCGAAAGGTTGCAAGTTCGAATCCCCGAGCTGACAAGGTACAAATCTGTCGTTCTGCCCCTGAACAGGCAGTTAACCCACTGTTCCTAGGCCATCATTGAAAATAAGAATTTGTTCTTACTTGCCTATAAAATAAAGAAAGAAAAAAAAAAGAAAAAAAACATCCTATCCCATTGCATCCTTCAATAGCTTGGCGAAGAAGTCGGTGGGGCGAGAGCCCGCCTCCATCCCCTCTGCCAGACCAACAACGCGAAGGTTATGACGTCTGGATCGGCCCTCCAGGTCCACCACTTTCACAGAAAGCCTCTGCACACTATCTTGCAATGACGTGCATAGCTTCTCTAACTCGTCGATCCTACCAGCGTTGAATTCAGAAGCTTTCTCAAGGTCCACAATACTCTGAGCCCTGGGAAGCGACCGTTCGAATGGTGCTCTCGATTTTGGTGTCCAGTTCAGATCCTTAAGATCCTCAGCTATAGTTCTTCCAAAGCCCAGGTAAGTTCTGTAAGTGTCACGTTGTTACCTGTGCCTTCCGCCATGTCTGTCTCGTTGTTTGGTGGGGAGTAGGCCTCCGATGTGGATTTACTGTCCCAACACGTAGTTCTTCCAAAGCCCAGGTAAGTTCTGTAAGTGTCACGTTGTTACCTGTGCCTTCCGCCATGTCTGTCTCGTTGTTTGGTGGGGAGTAGGCCTCCGATGTGGATTTACTGTCCTTTGGTCGCTTATTACTCGGCATTTTCACATAGAAAGTTACAATATTGTATTAGAAAGAAACGTTTGTTGTAAAAAGTGCAGTAAACTAGGTTAAGTTAGAATATTTCGCAAAAGTGTTGCATGAGCCTCACACACAACCGTTCACTCCAACATGCTAGCTCCGCCCCCTTTGCCTACTAATCTAACTGAAACCCCCTCCAGGTCTCTGATCACTACTTTTTTTCCTTTTCTGTCTCCCTTTCCTCCATCCCTAACCCCAACCAGATGGTCATGCACTGTCGCAATCTTCATTTGGGGCGGCAGCCTAGCCTAGTGGTTAGAGCATTAGACTAGTAACCAAAAGGTTGTAAGTTCATATCCCCGAGCTGACAAGGTACAAATCTGTCATTCTGCCCCTGTACAAGGCAGAATGTTCCTAGGCTGTCATTGAAATTAAGAATTTGTTCTTAACTGACTTGCCTAGTTAAATAAAGGTAATTTTTGTATCTCTCTGTCTCACTCTCACTACTGTCTCCTCTCCTCTTCTATCATATCTCCCTTCTGCAAAATACATCTACCGCATGTCTCCTGATTCTGCCCCTTTGACCCTAAACTCCTCCATTTCCGTATCCTATGATTTACACTGTCCCTTTTCCTCCCCTCCTGCTCTGTGGCTGAGTGACTCCTTTTGACACTGTGGACCATCAGATCCTCCTCTCCACCCTCTCAGGGCTGGTCGTCTAAGTCTCTGCACACTTTTGAACTGCTCCAACCTGGTGGAATGGAGAGGATCTGTGTCAGCACCACGTACTCTCACTACTGCCGTCTCCCAGGGCTCGGTTCTAGGTTAAAATATAAATTGCGTGTTGGAGCAGGGCTGGAACAAAAGCATGCATACACAGTATACACAACAAAAGCCTGCATAAGCCTGCAAAAGCCTCCATACACAACAAAAGCCTGCATACACAACAAAAGCCTGCAAAAGCCTGCATACACAACAAAAGCCTGCATACACAACAAAAGCCTGCATACACAACAAAAGCCTGCATACACAACAAAAGCCTGCATACACAACAAAAGCCTGCATATGTAACAGTATAACTTTAGACCGTCCCCTCGCCCATACCTGGGCTCGAACCAGGGAACCTCTGCACACATCAACAACAGTCACCCACGAAGCATCGTTACCCATCGCTCCACAAAAGCCGTGGTCCTTGCAGAGCAAGGGGAACTACTACTTCAAGGTCTCAGAGCAAGTGACGTCACTGATTGAAATGCTATTTAGCGCGCACCGCTAACTAAGCTAGCCGTTTCACATCCGTTACACATACACAACAAAAGCCTGCATACACAACAAAAGCCTGCATACACAACAAAAGCCTGCAAAAGCCTGCATACACAACAAAAGCCTGCATACACAACAAAAGCCTGCATACACAACAAAAGCCTGCATACACAACAAAAGCCTGCATACACAACAAAGCCTGCAAACACAACAAAGCCTGCAAAAGCCTGCATACACAACAAAAGCCTGCATACACAACAAAAGCCTGCATACACAACAAAAGCCTGCATACACAACAAAAGCCTGCATACACAACAAAGCCTGCAAAAGCCTAAATACACAACAAAAGCCTGCATACACAACAAAAGCCTGCATACACAACAAAAGCCTGCATACACAACAAAAGCCTGCATACACAACAAAGCCTGCAAAAGCCTGCATACACAACAAAGCCTGCAAAAGCCTGCATACACAACAAAAGCCTGCATATACAACAAAAGCCTGCAAAAGCCTGCATACACAACAAAAGCCTGCATACACAACAAAAGCCTGCATACACAACAAAAGCCTGCATACACAACAAAAGCCTGCATACACAACAAAAGCCTGCATACACAACAAAAGCCTGCAAATGCCTGCATACACAACAAAAGCCTGCAAAAGCCTGCATACACAACAAAAGCCTGCATACACAACAAAGCCTGCATACACAACAAAAGCCTGCATACACAACAAAAGCCTGCATACACAACAAAGCCTGCATACACAACAAAAGCCTGCATACACAACAAAAGCCTGCATACACAACAAAAGCCTGCATACACAACAAAAGCCTGCATACACAACAAAAGCCTGCATACACAACAAAAGCCTGCATACACAACAAAAGCCTGCATACACAACAAAAGCCTGCAAAAGCCTGCATACACAACAAAGCCTGCATACACAACAAAAGCCTGCATACACAACAAAGCCTGCATACACAACAAAGCCTGCATACACAACAAAAGCCTGCATACACAACAAAAGCCTGCATACACAACAAAAGCCTGCATACACAACAAAAGCCTGCATACACAACAAAAGCCTGCATACACAACAAAAGCCTGCATACACAACAAAAGCCTGCATACACAACAAAAGCCTGCATACACAACAAAAGACTGCATACACAACAAAAGCCTGCATACACAACAAAAGCCTGCATACACAACAAAAGCCTGCATACACAACAAAAGCCTGCAAAAGCCTGCATACACAACAAAAGCCTGCAAAAGCCTGCATACACAACAAAAGCCTGCAAAAGCCTGCATACACAACAAAAGCCTGCAAAAGCCTGCATACACAACAAAAGCCTGCAAAAGCCTGCATACACAACAAAAGCCTGCAAAAGCCTGCATACACAACAAAAGCCTGCAAAAGCCTGCATACACAACAAAAGCCTGCAAAAGCCTGCATACACAACAAAAGCCTGCAAAAGCCTGCATACACAACAAAAGCCTGCAAAAGCCTGCATACACAACAAAGGCCTGCATACACCGTCCAAGAGGACGGTTGTCCACCTCCGATGTAAAAAGATACCAACAGTAGTTCTCCAGGAGGAGGTTAGTCCACCTCTGGTGTAAAAAGATACAAACAGTAGTTCTCCAATAGGAGGTTTGTCCACCTCTGCTGTAAAAAGATACAAACAGTAGTTCTCCAAGAGGAGGTTTGTCCACCTCTGCTGTAAAAGGATTCAAACCAGTAGATCTAAAGGAGGAGGGTTGTCCATCTATGGTGTAAAAGGATACAAACAAACGTTCCTCTTCTTCACTTGGAGTTAGTGTGCTCATTTTTAGACATTTGCACTATGAGAAGCAATGTAAACCCTGTCTGAGACACGTATGGAATAGAACATACCTTTGCATGAAATTCAGGCGTCTTTAAGATGCTGTATCTGTCAACAAGGCAGTCACAGTCTCTCCTCAGTGCTTCTGAGAAATTATACTTATATAGAGTACCTGTCACACAAAAACAGACACACACACACACACACACACCCCCACACAGGCAGGAAACACCATATAGCTTTTGAGAATTGTTTGTTCATACTTCATTCATACTGAGCTGTGTGTGAACATGACTAGCAACAGAAACACCACTGCTGATACTGAGAAAGGGTATGTGTTCGTGTGTGCTTGCTTGCGTATTAGTACCGAAAGACCCTTAATTCTCATGATCATCTTTCCCCTCTATTCAGGAACCAATAGCCAATATACCACTAATCAATTGATTGATCAATCAGTTGATCAATCAACCAATCAATTAATCAACTATCACGGAATAAGGAAAACAGAACTAAGGCAAACCTTGAGGCCCCTAGTGTAAAATTCTAAGCCAATCAAGGACGGCAGAGGCGGGCCCCACCTGCAATGAGAATCAGCTGGTGATGGGTGACATGCCTTTGGGCCAATCAGGGCGGGACGCTTTGTGAAGAGATGTCCAGAATTCACTTAATTGAAGTAAGTGTATTGCCAGGTACCACTTGTAGACTTATTTCTCGCTTGGTCTCGACCCAGTTCTTATTGTCCTTTCTGATTTCCCTCTTATTGGAGACAAAATGTCTTGGATATTTTATCATTTGTTGTAACATATTGTTTAATTTTGCTGCACAAAGCAAGACAGGACAGTAAATATCCCCCCACCAGTCGGTAGTTTCCTGTGTCACTTTATTGGACAATTCAACGTGTGTCATGTTATATTACATCTTAATCAGTGGCCCATGTAATGTTGTATCTTCAGTTTGTCTAAATGTAGTACAGTGAAAGTGATAACTAAAAGGACGAGACATACTGCTGTCAAGCTCAATGATTTTCTTTATTCATTTTGCCACAAGCTGCAGAAGGTATATAAGTGCATTAAAGTCTACTATGGAGTCTGAAACACTATAATACAAACATCTTAATAATCACTATTTCTGGTAGTCAGGATGAGGTCTTTATGTAACATCCACCAATAAACCAACTAACTTATTACAATAAAAGCATTAGACACTGAAGACACGTTGTTTGGCTTCATTTACTTTTAGAAAGATAAGCAGCATAGCTGTTAGTTTTAAATCGTCTTTAGGGACAATGACTCAAGATCAACACAGATTTTCTTAATTCATTGTTGTCTTGTTAAAAATTTTGCAATTCAGGTTACTCAGTGTTTTGATACTCTTTAGTTTGTACACAACATCGCACCAAAGGTTTTTATCATTTTCTTTCTTCAGCACAGCAGTAACTCTGAACACTTCATACGGTGGAATCAACACCTCCTTTTCATAATTCCCCAGATTGGGGTAGGACTTCAGGTCAGCGCCAAAACATGTCTTTATCTCAAAGCAAGACTTCTCTCCAAAATGTGTCAAGTTCTTTAGGAAAGAACTGGAGGCAAAGAGGCCGAATCTGATTTCCTTGTTCACTTCACCTGAAAACTCCATGTTGGTTCTCCGGTATGTGGTGTGACAGGTATTTTGTTTTAGTTTCAGGATGCGAATGGCGTCAGTCAGCAGGAAATGCAGGGAGTGGAACTGGAAGGAGGTTGTGTACTCATATCTACTGGTCCGGACAGCTTGGTTGAACACTGGGTATATCTTAGTTTGACCTCCTGTGTAAGCACAGATAGCTCTAATGTGATTGTAACTAAGTTTGTGTAGTTTATTGTTGACTGATTTGTACTTATTTGAGGCACATGTTTTTGCTTTCGTCCAGGCTTGTTCGAAGATCCCTCCTGTATTGGTTTCATTTGGAAGATATTCCTTCACCTTTTTGCCCATTTCTTTTATGCATCCTTTATACATGTCGTCAACAGAGTTAGGGACCATGTCTAAGGTTATGGAGGAACTGAGACCAGGCTGACGGAGATGAACCTTCAAAGAAAATGGAGGGGAAAAACAGGCAATGAGTGTAAAAACAGAGGAATATTTTGTAAATATTTAAATTAATTTTAATTATCATTCTCTTTCTGCTCTCATTCTAAAATTAATTAATTCAAATTCAATATGCTTTAATGGCGTGAATTATGAGGCAAATGTTGCCAAAGCAAAGTGATACACACAATTATGAAAAAAACAGTTACACAATAAAACTAGTAGCTATAATACTATACACAATACCAGTCAAATGTTTGAACACACCTACTCATTCAAGGTTTTTTCTGTATTTGTACTATTTTCTACATTGTAGAATTGTAGTGAAGACATCCAAACTATGAAATAGCACATATGGAATCATGTAGTAAACAAAAAAGTGTTAAACAAATGAAAATATATTTGAGATTTGAGATTTTTCAAACTTGCCACACTTTGCCTTGATTACAGCTTTATACACTATTTTGGCATTCTCTCAACCAGCTTCATGAGATAGTCATCTGGAATGCATTGTTGTGTTCGTTTCATGTTAATTAATTCTGTGTTCCCGGTCCAAAATGACTGCCCATTATAGCTTATTATACATCCATAATTATACATACAGTGGGGAGAACAAGTATTTGATACACTGCCGATTTTGCAGGTTTTCCTACTTACAAAGCATGTAGAGGTCTGTAATTTTTATCATAGGTACACTTCAACTGTGAGAGACGGAATCTAAAACAAAAATCCAGAAAATCACATTGTATGATTAACGTAAATCATTTGCATTTTATTGCATGACATAAGTATTTGATCACCTACCAACCAGTAAGATCTTCACAGGTAAGTGATTTATTTTATCACTATTTCTGACTTTCGTGACGCCTCTGCTTGTTTGGGGAATGTTTGTAATACTTTTGTACACAGGGCGCTGTCCTCAGATGATCACATGGTATGCTTTCTCCGTAAAACCTTTTTGAAATCTGACAAAGCGACTGGATTAACAAGAAGTTACGCTTTTAAATAATGTAGGACCTGTGTATGTTCATGAATGTTTAATATTGCAAATTTTGTATTTTGAATTTCGCACCGGATGTCGCTTGCATCCCACCTAGCGCAAAGAGGTACTTTAAAGAATCTCATGGCTTAAAAATCCTTCTTTAACCTGTCTCCTCCTCTTCAACTACACTGATTGATGTGACATCTACAGTATATTAGACCATAGCTTTCACCTGGATTCACCTGGTCAATCTGTCAGTGAAAGAGCTCTTACTGTGCTGTTTTATTCAAATGCTTTCTCTGGTAAGATTGATGTATCTTGCTGTCAGTCAAATTATAAATATTTAGAGACCCACCCCACAGTTGGACTTTGTTTCATTTAAAGGAGCTCATGTCTCACTCTTGTTGCTGAGCAAACCCCCACCTGTAATTTGCACTATGAATGTAACCAAAGAAGCTGCGTGAAATTAAAGAGTAACCAATCATTTGAAGCCATCAAGCCTCACTCTATCATTCATTTACATTTTCATTTAATAATAAAACCAACAAGGAAACTCCTTAGTTATGACTTGTTTATTCAATGTCAGACTGATAAACTATATGCAGAGCAAATCATTTGCAAAGCTGTCATCAAGGCAAAGGGTGGCCAATACATTTTGATTTGTTTAACACTTTTATGTTTACTACATGATTCCATACGTGTTATTTCATAGTTTTGATGTCTTCACTATTATTCTACAATATAGAAAATAGTAAATATAAGAAACTCTTGAATGCGTAGGTGTGTCCAAACTTTTGACTGGTACTGTACACACACACATATATATATATATATATAAATATATCAAATAGATAAAATAAACAAATAATTATATATTACAAAAATGTAATACAAAAAGAAAATACTCTAACACCTCTCTCTCTCTCTCTCTCTCTCTCTCTCTCTCTCTCTCTCTCTCTCTCTCTCTCTCTCTCTCTCTCTCTCTCTCTCTCTCTCTCTCTCTCTCTCTCTCTCTCTCTCTCTCTCTCTCTCTCTCTCTCTCTCTCTCTCTCTCTCTCTCTCTCTCTCTCTCAATTCAATTTCATTTTCACTTTAAGGGCTTTATTGGCATGGGAAACATATGTTAACATTGCCAAAGCAAGTGAAGTAGATAATAAACAAAAAGTTAAATAAACAATACAAATTAACAGTAAACATTACACTCACAGAAGTTCCAAAAGAATAAAGACATTTCAAATGTCATTATGTGCAAATATTTCTCTCTCTCTCTCAAAATATTATAGTATCTTACCATCTTGGAGTCCACACCCAAAGTCCAAGCCTGGAAGAAATACATCACAGTAAAGGTTAGGATCTTGTGTCTTGCCATGATGTTAAAATATATTGGTCCAATGTCAAAATGTATTGGAGATCAGCTATCAGAGAGCCTTGTTATACCAGTGCTCTTGAGGTTACTTTCACAGTCCCTCCTCTCTTACTAGGAATAGGCACAGGCAGTCACAAGTACCCATCAAACCACAAACACCATTACACAGCGCACACACACACACACACAGACACACAGACACGCGTAGCCAAGCGGTTAAGAGCGTTGGTCCAGTAATCGAAAAGTTGCTGGTTTGAATCCAAAAGCTGGCAAGGTGAAAAACTCTTCCATTCTCCCCGGCTGCCGATGACGTCGATTAAGGTAGCCCCCTGCACATCTCTGATTCAGAAGGGTTGGGTTAAATGTGGAAGATACATTTCAGATGTATGCATTCAGTTGTACAACTGACAAGGTATCCCCTTTCCCTTCACATACTCACACACATACAGTGTGGTGCCTAGTTTGTACAAAATCCTGCAGTACCTCCGGCACTCCTGGAACAGGGTTTCCTACCCCTGGCCTAGTCTAAGCTTTGTCTGCCAATCATTCCGTTGAGTTAAATACTGCCATCTTCTGCCCAGAATGCATCGCATCTAGACTGAAGGTCTCTGGGTACATTAGTGTGTGTTTGGATTCAGTGGTCTCTAATGCCAGTGCCCAGGGTATGATTTAGACAGTTTCCCAATATTCTAATACTGCTGGTTATGGTTGTTAACTTCCTTTGTTATGACTGAGATGTGAGAGACCTGGTAGGTTGATAGAGTTTACATTCCTTTATTATGACTGAGATGTGAGAGACCTGGTAGGTTGACAGGGTTCCATCATATTGCATTCATATGTTGAGTTCTGGGGTGGTTACAAATTAAAGGAAACAAGGAAAGGAATGGAAAATATTGAGACTATTGGGACATGGCCTTAGTGTTTGGGAACATAGCTGCTGAATCTGTCAAGTTTATGTTAGAGTCCAGCCACTATATAGATACTGTAGCACCTAATCCAGCAGACATATCTGTAGAGGGATGTGAGTTTGCACAGATCAACAGAGGTCACATTTGAACTCACACACAGGAAACACCACATGTTTTCTGAGAATTGTTTGTTCACACTTCTAGAAATACTCAACAATGTATGAACATGACTAATAACAGCAACATCACCGCTTACACTGAGAGAAGGTGTGTGTGTGTGTGTGTGTGTGTGTGTGTGTGTGTGTGTGTGTGTGTGTGTGTGTGTGTGTGTGTGTGTGTGTGTGACTGCGCACACACACACACACACACACACACATCTGTTGATCAATCAATCAACCAACCAATTAATAAACTATCAGGGAATAAGAAAAACAGTAAGACATCAAACCTTGAGGCCCCTAGTATAAACTTCGGAGCCAATCAAGGACGGCAGGGGCAGGGCCCCACCACTTATGAGAATCAGCTGGTGATGGGTGACATGCCTGTGGGCCAATCAGGGCGGGGCACATTGTAAAGAGACGTCCAGAATTGACTTAATTGAAGAAAGTGTATTACCGGATAAGCCAGGTACCGCTTGTGGATCTCTGTCTCAAAAGAGTGTAGTAACTTACCATCTTGGAGTCCACACCCAAAGTCTAAGCCTGGACAAAATACATCACAGTAAAGGTTAGGGTCTTTCGTCTTGCCACAAAGTGAAAATATATTATATATTGGTGGAAAATTGAAACAGAGATTAATTGTCTTTTAAGATACAGAATCAGCATTAAAATGTCTATCGTGCCAGTTTCCAGGGTGTGATTTAGACAGTATCCCAATATTCTAATAATGCTGGTTATGATTGTTACTTTTCCTTTGTTATGACTGAGGTAAGAGGCCTGGTAGGTTGATAGAGTTCCATCATATTGTGATCATATGGTGAGTTCTTTCAGATCTGTGATGTTTTACAAATGATATGAGATAAAGAAAGGGGGCAAGAAAAGGAAGGAAGCAGATTGGGACTATTGGGATGTGGCCTTAGTGTTTGGGCCACTGACTGTGTAGTTGATTGTGGAGTCCAGTCACTGTATAGGTAGCACATAATCCAACAGTTATATCTGTAGAGGGATGTGTGTTCACACAGATTAATACAGGTCACAATCTAATGCACGCAGGCATACACACACCCCCACACAGGCAGGAAACACTACATGGCTTCTGAGAATTGTTTGTTCATACCTCTTCAATACTGAGCTATGTGTGAACATGACTAACAGCAACACCTCTGCTGATACTGAGAAAAGGTTCCCATAGTAACAGTACAGAAAGTCACTGAAACCCCATCATCATCCTTCCCCTCTAATCAGGGACTGAGTCAGGTCTAGAATACTAATAGCCAATATACCACTAATCAATCAATCACCCAGAATAATGGAAAGCAGCACTACAGTGAAGCTTGAGGCCCCCAGTCCAGAGTTTCCCAACCCTCTTCTCAGGGACCAACAGACGTGTCACATTTAGTTTTTAGTGCTAAACTAGAACACTTGATTCAGTCTACTAACAATCAACCCCTTGACTAAATTAAGCAGGTGTGCCAGTCTGGTTATCCCTGAGGAGAGGGTTGGAAAGTACCTTTTTTTTGTTAAGTACTGCACCTAGTAAACAACCCTAATCCTGGAGTGCTGCAGGCACTTCATGTTTTTGATTGAACCAACCAGGAAGACCAGGTGTGTTGAATTTTGTCATTCACTTAACTGATAAATTAGCTCAGTTGGTCTGGTGTGGAGCCTAGTTGGAACAAAACCCTGCAGCACTCCAGGAACAGGGTTGCTTTCCCCTGGCCTAGACTAAGCTTTGTCTGCCTATCATTCCTTTAGCTGGTTGAGTTAAATACTGTCCTCTACTGGCTGATGTGAGGAATGCACCTTTTCAAGACAGTAAGGTCTCTGGGTACATTAGTGTGTGTTTGGTTTTCAGTGGTCTCTCCTGCCAGTATCCAGGGTATGATTTATACAGTATTCTAATAATGCTGGTTATGTTTGTTACCTTTCCTTTGAAATTACTGAGATGTGAGAGACCTGGTAGGTTGACAGGGTTCCATTCCTTTGTTATGACTGAGATGTGAGAGGCCTGGTAGGTTGATAGAGTTCTATTCCTTTGTTATGACTGAGATGTGAGAGGCCTGGTAGGTTGATAGAGTTATATTCCTTTGTTATGACTGAGATGTGAGAGGCCTGGTAGGTTGATAGAGTTCTATTCCTTTGTTATGACTGAGATGTGAGAGGCCTGGTAGGTTGACAGGATTCCATTCCTTTGTTATGACTGAGATGTGAGAGACCTGGTAGGTTGATTGGGTTTACATTCCTTTGTTATGACTGAGATGTGAGAGACCTGGTAGGTTGACAGGATTCCATTCCTTTGTTATGACTGAGATGTGAGAGACCTGGTAGGTTGACAGGGTTGCATTCCTTTGTTAT
Organism: Oncorhynchus clarkii lewisi; assembly: GCF_045791955.1. NCBI lineage: Eukaryota > Metazoa > Chordata > Actinopteri > Salmoniformes > Salmonidae > Oncorhynchus > Oncorhynchus clarkii. The sequence goes on along the minus strand of NC_092165.1, from coordinate 7,543,141 downwards.
GACTGAGATGTGAGAGACCTGGTAGGTTGACAGTGTTCCATTCCTTTGTTATGACTGAGATGTGAGAGACCTGGTAGGTTGACAAGATTCCATTCCTTTGTTATGACTGAGATGTGAGAGGCCTGGTAGGTTGATAGAGTTCCATCATATTGTGTTCATATGGTGAGGTCTTTCAGATCTGTGGTGGAGACAAGGAAAGGAGACAAGGAAAGGAAGGGATCTGGCCTTAGTGTTTGGAAACATTGCTGCTGAATGTGTGAAGTTTATGTTGGAGGCCAGCCAATGTATAGATGGAAAAGAGATCAACATAGGTCACATTCTAACACACACACCCAGGCATAACAACAGCAACACCACTACTGACACTGAGAAAAGGTGTGTGGGTGCGTGTGTGTGTGTGAATGCGTAACAGTACAGAAATACCCTTCAACATCATCATCATCCTTCCTCTCTAATCAGGGAATGATTCAGGCCTGGCAAACCTTGAGGCCCCTAGTATAAACTTCGGAGCCAATCATGGATTGCGGGTGGGTGGCCCCACCTGCTATGCAAATCAGCTGGTGATGTGTGACATGACTTTTGGCCAATCAGGGTGAGGCACTTTGTGAAGAGACATCCAGAATTGACTTAATTGAAGTTAGTGTATTACCCGGATAAACCAGGTACCGCTTGTAGACTTTCTCTGTTGCACTCTTTGTGCCTCTACCCAATTCTTATTATCCTTTCTGATTTCCCCCTTATTGTAGACAAAATGTACAGGGGGGAGTATGTTGTAATATTTAGTCTTTTGTTGTAATTGTTGTAACCCATTGTTTGCTGTTGCTGCACAAATAAAGAAATTACAGTAAATGTCCCCCCACCAGTCGGTATGTCATGTTATATAACATCTTAATCTGTGGCCCATGTAATGTTGTATCTTCAGTTTGTCTAAATGTAGTACAGTGAAAGTGACAACTAAAAGGACAAGACATACTGCTGTCAAGCTCAATGATTTTCTTTATTCATGTTGAAACAAGCTGCAGAAGGTATATAAGTGCTTTAAAATCTCCTATGGAGTCTGATACACAGGTTAATACACACATCTTAATAATAACTATTTCTGGTAGTCAGGATGAGGTTTGTATTTAACATTCACCAATGAACCAATTACTTACTACATTAAAATCTTTAGACAGTGAAAACACATTGTTTGGCTTTAAGAGGATAAGCAGCCTGAATGTCCCTGGATACAATTTAAATCAATGACTCAAGATCAAGAGATTTTCATAGTTAATAATTGTTTGCCTAAAAAGTTTGCAATTCAGGTTACTCCGGGGCTTGGGGATACTCTTTAGTGTGTACACAACATCGCACCAAAGGTTTTTATAATTCTCTTTCTTCAGCACAGCAGTAACTCTGAACACTTCATACGGTGGAATCAACACCTCCTTTTCATAATTCCCCAGTTTGGGGAAGGACTTCAGGTCAGCGCCAAAACATGTCTTTATCTCAAAGCAAGACTTCTCTCAAAATCTTGTACTAATTCCCTTGTCGAGAGAGCTGGAGGCAAAGAAGCCAAATCTGATTACTTTGTTAACTTTACTAACAAACTCCATGTTGGTTCTTCGATACGTGGTGTGACAGGACTTTTGGTTCAGTTTCAGGAGGCGAATGGCGTCAGTCAGCAGGAAGTGAAGGGAGTGGAAGGGGAAGGAGGTGGTGTACTCTGTTCTACTGGTCCGGACTGCTTGGTTGAAATCTTACTTTGACCCCCTGAGTAAGCACAGATAGCCTTGATATGATCATGTGTAAGTTCCTTAGGATTGTACTTGGACTTGTCCTTTTGGAATCGTTTCTTCACTTTCTCAATAGTTGCACATCCTTCTGCCTTCATCCAGGCTTGTTTGAAGATCCCCTCAGTGGAGTTTTCATTTGGAAGATATTCCTCCTGCACTTTCTTGTACATTTTTTCAGTGCAGTGTTTGTACTTGTCGTCAACAGAGTTAGGGACCATGTCTAAGGGTACAGAGAAATTGAGACCAGGCTGACGAAGATGAACCTTTCAGACAATATGGAGGGGAAAAAAATAGAATTTATTAAATTAATTTAAATTCTGTCTCTCTCGTTGTTGATTTATTTTCTTTCTTTCTCAAGTACAGTCTAAATAGTGTAGTGTCTTACCATCTTGGAGTCAACGCCCAAAGTCCAAGCCTGGAAGAAATACATCACAGCAAAGTTAGGATCTTGTGTCTTGCCATGATGTCAAAATATATTGGTCCAATTTCAACTTGCAATGGAGATTAATTGTCTTTTAAGATACAGAACCAGCATTCAAATGTTCAACTTTCAGGGGGTCTTGTTATACCAGGGGTGCTTATTTTCACAGTCCCTCCTCTCTTGCTGAGAACAGACACCTACAGGCACAAGTACCCCTCAAACCACAACCCCCTTACCACAGTACACACACACTTTTTCTCAGTATCAGCAGTGGTGTTGCTGGTGTTAGTCATGTTCACACATAGCTCCCCGGGTGCCGATAACGTTGATTAAGGTAGCCCCCTGCACTTCTCTGATTCAGAAGAGTTGGTTTAAATGTGGAATACACATTTCGGTTGAATGTATTCAGTTGTGCAACTGACTAGGTATTACCTTTCCCTTCACATACTCACACATATACTGTACAGTGTGGTGCCAGGTTGGGACAAAATCCTGCAGTACCTGCTGCACTGAAGAAATAGGGTTGCTTACCCCTGGCCTAGACTAAGCTTGTCTGTCAATCATTCCTTTAGCTGGTTGAATTAAATACTGCCCTCTTCTGGCTGCTGTGAGGAAAGCACGGTGTCAAGACACTAAAGCAGGGTTTACCAAACTCGCTCCATTGGACCCCAAAGGGTGCACGTATGTTTTTTTCCCCTAGCTCTATACAGTTGATTCAACTAATCATCAAGGTTTGATCATTTGAAACAGCTGTGTAGTGCTCTTGCAAAAACCAAAAAGTGCACTCCTTGGGGTCCCGACAACCGAGTTTGGGAAACACTGCCCTGAAGGCCTCTGGGTACATTAGTGTGTTTGATGCCAGTGTCCAGGGTATGATTGAGACCGTATCCCAATATTCTAATAATGCTGGTTATGTTTGTTACCTTTTCTTTGTTATGACTGAGATGTGAGAGACCTGGTAGGTTGATAGAGTTCTATTCCTTTGTTATGACTGAGATGTGAGAGGCCTGGTAGGTTGATAGAGTTCTATTCCTTTGTTATGACTGAGATGTGAGAGGCCTGGTAGGTTGATAGAGTTCTATTCCTTTGTTATGACTGAGATGTGAGAGACCTGGTAGGTTGACAGGGTTCTATTCCTTTGTTATGACTGAGATGTGAGAGGCCTGGTAGGTTGATAGAGTTATATTCCTTTGTTATGACTGAGATGTGAGAGACCTGGTAGGTGGATAGAGTTCTATTCCTTTGTTATGACTGAGATGTGAGAGACCTGGTAGGTTGATAGAGTTATATTCCTTTGTTATGACTGAGATGTGAGAGACCTGGTAGGTTGATAGAGTTCTATTCCTTTGTTATGACTGAGATGTGAGAGACCTGGCAGGTTGATAGAGTTCTATTCCTTTGTTATGACTGAGATGTGAGAGACCTGGTAGGTTGATAGAGTTCTATTCCTTTGTTATGACTGAGATGTGAGAGACCTGGCAGGTTGATAGAGTTCCATCATATTACATTCATGTGATGTGGTGTTTACAAAGGAACGCAGACAAGGAAAGGAGACAAGAGAAGGAAGGGAGCAGATTGAGACTATTGGGACGTGGCCTTAGTGTTTGAGAACATAGCTGATGAATATGTTGTTTATGCTGCAGTCCAGCAACTATATAGATGTCACCTAATGCAGCAGACATATCTGTAGAGGGATGTGAGGTTGCACAGATCAGTAGAGGTCACATTCTAACACACTCACTCACACACGCACGCACACACAGGCAGGAAACACCACACGGTTTCTGAGAATTGTTTGTTCACACTTCTCATACTGGTCTATGTGTGAACATGACTAACAACAGCAACACCACTGCTGGTACTGAGAAAAGGTGTGTGCGTGTGCATGCGTGTGTGTGTGTGAATGCATAACAGTACACGAAGACCCTTCAACATCATCATCATCCTTCCCCTCTATTCAGGGACTGATTCAGGCCTGGAATACTAATAGCCAATATACCACAAATCAATGAATCAACTATCAGGGAATAAGGAAAACCGCAATAAGGCAAACCTTGAGGCCCCAAGTATAAACTTCAGAGCCAATCAAGGATGGCAGAGACGGGGCACCGCCTGCTATGAGAATCAGCTAAAAGTGGGGGACTTTCTCTCTCTCTCTCTTTCTTTTTCTCACTCTCTCTGTCTCTCTGTCTGTCTCTCTGTCTCTTTCTTTCTTTACCTACCTACCTACCTACCTACCTACCTACCTACCTACCTACCTACCTACCTCTACCCAGTCTTTATGGTCCTTTCTGATTTCCCTCTTATTGTAGACTAAATGTCCAGGAGGTTGGAGAGTATGTTGTAGTATTTAGTCATTTGTTGTGATTGTTGTAACCCATTGTTTGATGTTGCTGCACAAAGGAAGAAATGACAGTAAATATTCCCCCCACCAGTTGGTAGTTCCAGCAGAGGTGGGACAAAGTCATTGTTTTACAAGTCACAAGTAAGTCTCAAGTCTTAGCACTCAAGTCCCAAGTCAAGACAGGCAAGTCCGAGGCAAGTCCTAAACTTTGAGTTTAAACAAGTCATATGGGTTCTTCACCAAATGTAATACCATTTCATATTTTTAACACGAGTAATAGTTAGTATATTACATTTACACAAATCATGAGAACTTTAAAATATATCTATATTTATTGCTTTCCAAATAAACATAATATTTCCATGGAACTACATGGGTAGCCATGAGAAAGACCGAATTCACCCACCGACATTCCTCTGCATTGCATTTGTCTCAGATGGCAAAACTTTATTGGCTGCTGTATGATTCAAACTGTTATCCGTTACATGAAGAGTTGATGCGCTGCACACTTTTTTTAATTGTATCATTTTTTACATTTGGGCTTGGAGAGTTAAGTCACGAGTCATTGGTGTTAAAGTCAAAGTCGAGTTGCAAGTCATCATATTTGTGACTTGAGTCTGATTCGAGTCCAAGTCATGGGACACGAGTCCACACCTCTGGCTTCCAGATTCACTTTATTGGACAATTCAACTCGTGTCATGTTATATTACATCTTAATCAGTGGCCCATGTAATGTTGTATCTTCAGACAGTCTAAATGTAGTACAGTGAAAGTGAAAACTAAAAGGACGAGACATACTGTAGTCAAGCTCAATGATTTTCTTTATTCATTTTGCCACAAGCTGCAGAAGGTATATAAGTGCTTTAAAGTCTGATACACAGGTTAATACAAACATCTTAATAATCACTATTTCTGGTAGTCAGGATGAGGTCTTTATGTAACATCCACCAATAAACCAATTATCTTATTACAATAAAAGCTTTAGACACTGAGGACACGTTGTTTGGATTCATTTACTATAAGAAGGATAAGTAGCCGGACTGTTTGATTTCAATTCTATTTAGGGACAATGACTCAAGATCAAGATTTATTTTCTTAATTAATAATTGGCTTCTTAAAAATGTTGAAATGCAGGTTACTCTAAGGTGGGCTTGATACTCTTTAGTTTATACACAACATTGTACCACAGGTTTTCATAATTTTCTCTCTTACTGCACGGCAGTAACTTTGAACGCTTCATTTGGTGGAATTAACACCTCCTTTTCATAATTCCCCATCTCTGGGTAGGACTTCAGGTCAGCGCCAAAACATGTCTTTATCTCAAAGCAGGACTCCTCCCCAAAATATGTCAAGACCTTTAGGAAAGAGCTGGAGGCAAAGAAGCCAAATCTGATGACCTTTTTCACTTCATCGACAAACTCCATGTTCGCTCTTCGATATGTGGTGTGACAGGTCTTTGTTTGTACTTGGACTTGTCCTTTTGGAATCATTCCTTCACATCTATTGCACATCCTTCTGCCTCTATCCAGGCTTGTTTGAAGATCCTTACATTGCTGTTTTCATTTGGAAGATATTCCTCCTGCACCTTCTTGTACATTTTTTCAGTTGGTACTTGTCATCAACGGGGTTAGGGAACATGTCTAAGGATTTGGGGGAATTGAGACCAGGCTGAGATGAACCTTCAGACATTATGGTAGAAAAATACAGGCAAAATGTGTAATAACAGAGGACAATTTTCTATATGTTTTAAATATATGTAAATTTAAACAAATACATATCTAGTATAGAAATAGCTCTCTCTCTCTCTCTCTCTCTAAATATTATTGTATTTTACCATCTTGGAGATCACACCCAAATTCCAAGGCAGGAAAAAATACAGTAAAAGTTAGGATCTTGTGTCTTGTCAAGATGTCAAAATGTGTTGGTCCAATGTCAACTTGTAATGGAGATTAACTGTCTTTAAAGATACAGAATCAGCATTCAAATGTTCAGCTTTCAGGGGGTCTTGTTATACCAGAGCTCTTGTGGTTATGTTCACAGGCACGTACCCCTCAAACCACGAACCCCTTAGCTCAGTACACACACACACACACACACACACACACACACACACACACACACACACACACACACCACACACACACCACACACACACACACACACACACACACACACACACACACACACACACACACACACACACACACACACACACCACACACACATTCAGCTGTGCAACTGACTAGGTATCCCCTGTACATAATCAAACACATACAGTGTGGTGCCTACCCAGGGCCTAGTCAAAGGGTTGTCTGCCTATCATTCCTTTAGCTGGTTGAGTTAAATATTGCCCTCTGCTGGTTGATGTGCAGATTGCACCGTGTCAAGACTGAAGGCCTTTGGGTACATTAGTGTGTGTTTGGATTCAGTGGTCTCTCCTGCCAGTGTCCAGGGTATGATTTATACAGTATTCCAATATTCTAATAATGCTGGTTAAGATTGTTACCTTTTCTTTGTTATGACTGAGATGTGAGAGACCTGGTAGGTTGACAGGGTTCTATTCCTTTGTTATGACTGAGATGTGAGAGGCCTTGTAGGTTGATAGAGTTCTATTCCTTTGTTATGACTGAGATGTGAGAGGCCTTGTAGGTTGATAGAGTTCTATTCCTTTGTTATGACTGAGATGTGAGAGGCCTTGTAGGTTGATAGAGTTCTATTCCTTTGTTATGACTGAGATGTGAGAGGCCTGGTAGGTTGATAGAGTTCTATTCCTTTGTTATGACTGAGATGTGAGAGACCTGGTAGGTTGATAGAGTTCTATTCCTTTGTTATGACTGAGATGTGAGAGACCTGGTAGGTTGATAGAGTTATATTCCTTTGTTATGACTGAGATGTGAGAGGCCTGGTAGGTTGATAGAGTTCTATTCCTTTGTTATGACTGAGATGTGAGAGGCCTTGTAGGTTGATAGAGTTATATTCCTTTGTTATGACTGAGATGTGAGAGGCCTGGTAGGTTGATAGAGTTCTATTCCTTTGTTATGACTGAGATGTGAGAGGCCTGGTAGGTTGATAGAGTTCTATTCCTTTGTTATGACTGAGATGTGAGAGGCCTGGTAGGTTGATAGAGTTCTATTCCTTTGTTATGACTGAGATGTGAGAGGCCTGGTAGGTTGATAGAGTTCTATTCCTTTGTTATGACTGAGATGTGAGAGGCCTGGTAGGTTGATAGAGTTCTATTCCTTTGTTATGACTGAGATGTGAGAGGCCTTGTAGGTTGATAGAGTTATATTCCTTTGTTATGACTGAGATGTGAGAGGCCTGGTAGGTTGATAGAGTTCTATTCCTTTGTTATGACTGAGATGTGAGAGGCCTGGTAGGTTGATAGAGTTCTATTCCTTTGTTATGACTGAGATGTGAGAGGCCTGGTAGGTTGATAGAGTTCTATTCCTTTGTTATGACTGAGATGTGAGAGGCCTTGTAGGTTGATAGAGTTCCATCTTATTGCATTCATATGGTGAGGTCTTTCTGATCTGTGATAGGAGATAAGGAAATGGGACAGGAAGAGGACGGAAGCAGATTGAGAATATTGGGATGTGGCCTTAGTGGTTGGGCCTCTGACTGTGTAGTTTATGGTGGTGTCCAGCCACTGACTGTGTAGTTTATGGTGGAGTCCAGCCAGTGACTGTGTAGTTTATGGTGGAGTCCAGCCACTGGCTGTGTAGTTTATGGTGGAGTCCAGCCACTGACTGTGTAGTTTAAGGTGGAGTCCAGCCACTGACTGTGTAGTTTATGGTGGAGTCCAGCCACTGGCTGTGTAGTTTATGGTGGAGTCCAGCCACTGACTGTGTAGTTTATGGTGGAGTCCAGCCACTGACTGTGTAGTTTATGGTGGAGTCCAGCCACTGACTGTGTAGTTTATGGTGGAGTCCAGCCACTGACTGTGTAGTTTATGGTGGAGTCCAGCCACTGACTGTGTAGTTTATGGTGGAGTCCAGTCACTGACTGTGTAGTTTATGGTGGAGTCCAGCCACTGTATAGTTAGAACCTAATCCAACAGTTATATTGTTGACACAGATTAATACAGGTCCCATTGCACGCAGGCATACACACACACACACGCACGCACACACACACACACACACACACTGGACACACTCTTTTGTCTCCATAAGACACAAAAAAGTCACATGAATAACAGTGTTTGTTCAGGAGAATGTTGCCATTGTTAAACACTAATGTCGTTCAGAATGTCAACACTCGTTATTTACCAAGAAAGGGAGAGAAAAGGTTGAAGTAGGTCCCATCACCCTGTTACTGCCTCAATACAGGGACATTTTATTAGTCCCCATCACCCTGTTACTGCCTCAATACAGGGACATTTTATTAGTCCCCATCACCCTGTTACTGCCTCAATACAGGGACATTTTATTAGTCCACCATCACCCTGTTACTGTTTCAATACAGGGACATTTTATTAGTCCCCATCACCCTGTTACTGCCTCAATACAGGGACATTTTATTAGTCCCCATCACCCTGTTACTGCCTCAATACAGGGACATTTTATTAGTCCCCATCACCCTGTTACTGCCTCAATACAGGGACATTTTATTAGTCCCCATCACCCTGTTACTGCCTCAATACAGGGACATTTTATTAGTCCCCATCACCCTGTTACTGCCTCAATACAGGGACATTTTATTAGTCCCCATCACCCTATTACTGCCTCAATACAGGGACATTTTATTAGTCCCCATCACCCTGTTACTGCCTCAATACAGGGACATTTTATTAGTCCCCATCACCCTGTTACTGCCTCAATACAGGGACATTTTATTAGTCCCCATCACCCTGTTACTGCCTCAATACAGGGACATTTTATTAGTCCCCATCACCCTGTTACTGCCTCAATACAGGGACATTTTATTAGTCCCCATCACCCTGTTACTGCCTCAATACAGGGACATTTTATTAGTCCCCATCACCCTGTTACTGCCTCAATACAGGGACATTTTATTAGTCCCCATCACCCTGTTACTGCCTCAATACAGGGACATTTTATTAGTCCCCATCACCCTGTTACTGCCTCAATACAGGGACATTTTATTAGTGTTTGTATTGGACCTGTGTGGTTTTAGTCCAAGCTTAGCGTGTCATTCGGGTAGAAGTACAATAACACACATGGACACCAGCACACACAGTGGATGTTAAGAGTTGCCCCTGTGGGTGACTGTATCCAAACAGTGGAAGGCTAGAGAAGGAGGAGACATTGGCACACACACACACACACACACACATGCACACGCACACACAAACAATCACAGGTTTCTACAGATTTTAAAGTGGGTGTCAATGTTTTCTCAAGAACAGAATGTTGGATGTCTGCATTCCAGCAACGTTCATCAAACATTCTGATGTGTTTGGATAAAATGGTGCCATTGTTGTACTTCTGACCACTAAAGTTACAGTAACTGAGGTTGTGTTATAAACTGGGTGGTTCCAGCCCTGAATGCTGATATGCTGACAGCTGTGGTATATCAGACTGTATACCACAGGTATGACAAAACATGTATATTTACTGCTCTAGTTATGCTGGTAACCAGTTTATAATGGCAATAAGGCGCCTCAGGGGTTTGTGATATATGGCCAATATACCACCACCAAGGGCTGTATGCAGGCACTCCACGTTGAGTCATGTGTAAGAACTGCCCTTAGCCGGGGTATATTGGCCATATACCACACCCCCTTGGACCTTATTGATTGATTATACCACATCATACAGTACTGCTAGTGTTACAAAATCTAGCAAAAGTGAAACACATTGACAGTTAAGAACTGAGGTCCTGTTTCTCTTGGCTGATAATGTGTCCCTAGTAATGTAAGGGTGGTGGTTTCGATTCCCGCTGATTCACAGACCCTATACTAAAGATGTGTGCACACACTGTACTATAAATCACTTAGGATAGTTGATGAAAAATGAACATAACATTTTACTGAGTTACAGTTCATATAAGGAAATCAGTCAATTTAAATAAATTCAATAGGCACTAATATATGGATGACTGGGAATACAGATACAGTATGAATCTTTTGGTCATAGATACCTTAAACAAAACGTAGGGGCGTGGATCAGAATAACATTCAATATCTCCTTCACATAGAGTTGATCAGGCTGTTGATTGTGGCCTGTGGGAATGTTGTCCCAATCCTCTTCAATGGCTGTGGGAATGTTGTCCCACTCCTCTTCAATGGCTGTGGGAATGTTGTCCCACTCCTCTTCAATGGCTGTGGGAATGTTGTCCCACTCCTCTTCAATGGCTGTGGGAATGTTGTCCCACTCCTCTTCAATGGCTGTGGGAATGTTGTCCCACTCCTCTTCAATGGCTGTGGGAATGTTGTCCCACCCCTCTTCAATGGCTGTGGGGATGTTGTCCCACTCCTCTTCAATGGCTGTGGGAATGTTGTCCCACTCCTCTTCAATGGCTGTGGGAATGTTGTCCCACTCCTCTTCAATGGCTGTGGGAATGTTGTCCCACTCCACTTCAATGGATGTGGGAATGTTGTCCCACTCCTCTTCAATGGCTGTGGGAATGTTTTCCCACTCCTCTTCAATGACTGTGGGAATGTTGTCCCAATCCTCTTCAATGCCTGTGGGAATGTTTTCCCACTCCTCTTCAATGACTGTGGGAATGTTGTCCCACTCCTCTTCAATGCCTGTGGGAATGTTGTCCCACTCCTCTTCAATGGCTGTGGGAATGTTGTCCCACTCCTCTTCAATGGCTGTGGGAATGTTGTCCCACTCCTCTTCAATGGCTGTGGGAATGTTGTCCCAATCCTCTTCAATGGCTGTGGGAATGTTGTCCCACTCCTCTTCAATGACTGTGGGAATGTTGTCCCACTCCTCTTCAATGGCTGTGGGAATGTTGTCCCACTCCTCTTCAATGGCTGTGGGAATGTTGTCCCAATCCTCTTCAATGACTGTGGGAATGTTGTCCCACTCCTATTCAATGACTTGTGAAGGTGGTGGATAATGTCTGGAACTGGAACAAGCTGTCGTACACGTCAATCCATAGCATCCCAAACATGCTCAATGGGTGACATGTCTGGTGAGTATGCAAGCCATGGAAGAAATGGGACATTTTCAGCTTTGTGGAAATGTGTACAGATCCTTGCGACAGGGGGATGTGCATTATCATGCTGATACATGAGGTGATGGCTGCGGATGAAAGGCAGAACAATGGGCCTAAGGATCTCACCACGGTATCTCTGTGCATTCAAATTGCCTTTGATAAAATGCAATTGTGTTCATTGTCCATAGCTTATGCCTGCCCATACCATAACCCCACCGCCACCACGGGCACTCTGTTCACAACGTTGATATCAGCAAACCGCTCGATCACGCAAATGTGAAGAACGCATTTGCGTGCCAGTTGCCATCGAAGGTGAACATTTGCCCACTGAAGTTGATTACAATGTCAGGTCAAGACCCTGATGAGGATGACAAGCATGCAGATGTGTTTGCCTGAAGCAGTTTCTGACAGTTTATGCAGAAATTCTTTGCTTGTGCAAACCCACAGTTTAATCAGCAGTCTGGGTGGCTTTTCTCAGACGATCCCGGTAGGTGAAGAAGCCGGATGTGGAGGTCCTGGGCTGGCGTGGTGGTTAAACGTGGTCTGCGGTTGAGAGGCCGGTTGGACGTACTGCCAAATTCTCTAATATTACGTTGGGGGCGGCTTATGGGTAGGGAAATTACCATTAATTTGTGAGGCAACAACTTTGGTGGACATTCCTGCATTCAGCATGCCAAATGCACGTTCCCTCAAAACTTGAGACATCTGTGGCATTGAGTTGTGTGACAAAACTTCACATTTTAGAGTGGCCTTTTTTGTCCCCAGCGCATTACCTGTGTAATGATCATGCTGTTTAATCAGCTTCTTGATATGCCACACATGTCAGGCGAATGGATTATTTTGGCAAAAGAGAAATGCTCACTAACAGGGATGTAAACAAATCTGTGCACAAAATCTGAGAGAAATAAGCTTTTTGTGCATTTGGAACATTTCTGGGATCTTTTATTTCTGCTCATGAAACATGAGACCAACACTGTACATGTTGCGTTTATATTTTTGTTCAGTATTTAACAGGCTTCTCTGTTGAAGGTGAACATGAGAAAAGAGTGTATTTTGGAGACAGTTATCACCTACCAATATAACGATACTGTAAATCACCTTATTGGAAGACATGTTTAACTTTCATGTGGTACTACAGTATGCAAAAAGATATTGTATGATGTTGTCAGGCTACAGTCTTGATTCTCCACTCTGTTCCTGATGTTGTGTTGTCAGGCTACAGCCATGATTCTCTACTCTGTTCCTGATGTTGTGTTGTCAGGATACAGCCATGATTCTCCACTCTGTTCCTGATGTTGTGTTGTCAGGATACAGCCATGATTCTCCACTCTGTTCCTGATGTTGTGTTGTCAGGCTACAGCCATGATTCTCCTCTCTGTTCCTGATGTTGTGTTGTCAGGATACAGCCATGATTCTCCACTCTGTTCCTGATGTTGTGTTGTCAGGCTACAGCCATGATTCTCCACTCTGTTCCTGATGATGTTGTGTTGTCAGGCTACAGCCATGATTCTCCACTCTGTTCCTTATGTTGTGTTGTCAGGCTACAGCCATGATTCTCCACTCTGTTCCTGATGTTGTGTTGTCAGGCTACAGCCATGATTCTCCACTCTGTTCCTGATGTTGTGTTGTCAGGCCACTTTGTTCTTGATGTTGTTTTGTCAAGGCTACAGCCTTGATTCTCCACTCTGTTCCTGATGATGTTGTGTTGTCAGGCTACAGCCTTGATTCTCCACTATGTTCCTGATGATGTTGTGTTGTCAGGCTACAGCCTTGATTCTCCACTCTGTTCCTGATGATGTTGTGTTGTCAGGCTACAGCCATGATTCTCCACTCTGTTCCTGGTGTTGTGTTGTCCGGCTACAGTCTTGATTCTCCTCTGTGTTTCTACTGGTAGCCTGTATGTGTATTATTTAATTGAACCTTCATTTATACAGGTTATTCTCCTTGGGATATCTTTTACAGTAAAGGCCTGTTGTAACTTGTACCAGTACTGTGCTGTTCCATCTAGCTCCACGTCAAGGTCTTTACATGGCTGTTAGTCTGTTTGTTTGTATCTTGTACTGTGCTGTTCCATCTAGCTCCACGTCAAGGTCTTTACATGGCTGTTAGTCTGTTTGTATCTTGTACTGTGCTGTTCCATCTAGCTCCACGTCAAGGTCTTTACATGTCTGTTAGTCTGTTTGTATCTTGTACTGTACTGTTCCATCTAGCTCCACGTCAAGGTCTTTACATGGCTGTTAGTCTGTTTGTTTGTATCTTGTACTGTACTGTTCCATCTAGCTCCACGTCAAGGTCTTTACATGGCTGTTAGTCTGTTTGTATCTTGTACTGTACTGTGCTGTTTCTGTGGAAGAATGCTTCGAATGCTCTGACTCATGCAAGGATTGCTCTATCATAACCTTTGTGAGAAACAGAGAAATAAACGATGAGAAATAAAACTATGAGAAAAAAAACTATGTAAATCAAAACAAGGTGGAGAAACTGTCATCTCTGGTGAAAGTTACTCAACTGGGAAAGAGTAATCTCCCTCTTCAGACAAAATGTGTTCTTTGTATTAAATACCTCTCAATCAAACAATAAAGGTGTATTAATTTAGGATGAATGGCTTTGGATGGTGTTTGTGTTGTATGTGTTACCTGTGTTAATGTCATTGTAGGTGGAACACTCAGGAGGTGGTTTAAATAAACAAGGGATAGTTTCACTCAACCTGTTTTTCTATCACTTTCTCTCCTTCAATCAGTGGGAATGACATTAAACTCATCTTTGACTCCTCCCTATATCTCTCTCTCTCTCCCTCTACCACTCTCTCTCTCTCTATCTCTACCACTCTCTCTCCCCACTCAATCTTTCTCTCTGTGTTTAGTAATTGTATTGTTCCTCAGTGTATTTTGTGTGATTGTTGAGTATTCACACATGAAGTGTCTGTCATCACCACCTCTGAGTAAACAGCAGACACCTCCTTCCCAAAGCATACAGATTGTTTGTAGTATACAGAAGCTTTGACTAACCTTCATTCATACGTTCATTATCTCCTCTGTCATCCCTCTCTCTTCCACTCCCTCCCTCTATACAACTCTCTGTCATCCCTCTCTCTTCCACTCCCTCCCTCTATACAACTCTCTGGTATCCCTCTCTCTTCCACTCCCTCCCTCTATACAACTCTCTGTCATCCCTCTCTCTTCCACTCCCTCCCTCTATACAACTCTCTGTCATCCCTCTCTCTTCCACTCCCTCCCTCTATACAACTCTCTGGTATCCCTCTCTCTTCCACTCCCTCCCTCTATACAACTCTCTGGTATCCCTCCCTCTATACAACTCTCTGGTGTCCCTCCCTCTATACAACTCTCTGGTGTCCCTCCCTCTATACAACTCTCTGGTGTCCCTCCCTCTATACAACGCTCTGGTGTCCCTCCCGCTATACAACTCTCTGGTATCCCTCCCTCTATACAACTCTCTGGTATCCCTCCCTCTATACAACTCTCTGGTATCCCTCCCTCTTTACAACTCTCTGGTATCCCTCCCTCTATACAACTCTCTGGTATCCCTCCCTCTTTACAACTCTCTGGTATCCCTCCCTCTATACAACTCTCTGGTATCCCTCCCTCTATACAACTCTCTGGTATCCCTCCCTCTTTACAGCTCTCTGGTATCCCTCCCTCTTTACAACTCTCTGGTATCCCTCCCTCTATACAACTCTCTGGTATCCCTCCCTCTTTACAACTCTCTGTCATTCACGTTTTCCTTTCTCATGTTCTTCTAAGACTGTGATATTATTTTTCCTGTCAGGTCCCTCTCCTTTTCTCTATATTTCCTCCGTCTCTCTCTCTGTCCTTTAAAGACTCTTGTCCTTTCTGGACATCTGTAGCATCCTGCTACTGTACTTTATGTAAAACTGGAATGAATGGCTCTACTTCTATGTTACCTTCCGCCTGACCATTGACAGGAAATGAGAGTGACCGTATTGCCATGGAAATGAAAGTGAAAGCAAATGACAATTGGATGAAGAAGTAACCTGACAGGGTAATTGTGTCAGAACAGTGGAAGGCCAGAAAAGGAGAATCCTTTGGTTCTCTCTTATACATCACTAAAGGTTGAATCCTAACTTCAGGTCCAATTTTCATTTAGTCTCCATATGACATCAATGCATTACTAAGTGAATGTTTGACTTAAGTGGAAGTTAGGATTCACCCCTGCGTGTAATTGTGATGAAACAGTGGAACGCCAGAAAAGGATACTTTAGCACACACACACACGCGCGCACGCGTGCACACACACTGAGGCATCTAAAACATAGGGGGCTTCTGAGGGGAAGACGGCTCATACTAATGGCATGGAAACCATGTTTGATATTATTCTATTGACTCCGTTCCAGACATTATTATGAGCCATCCTTCCCTCAGCAGCCTCCACTGATCTCTGGTATCCCTCCCTCTATACAACTCTCTGGTATCCCTCCCTCTATACAACTCTCTGGTATCCCTCCCTCTATACAACTCTCTGGTATCCCTCCCTCTATACAACTCTCTGGTATCCCTCCCTCTATACAAGTCTCTGGTATCCCTCCCTCTATACAACTCTCTGGTATCCCTCCCTCTATACAACTCTCTGGTGTCCCTCCCTCTATACAACTCTCTGGTATCCCTCTCTCTCACATCCCTCCCTCTATACAACTCTCTGGTATCCCTCCCTCTATACAACTCTCTGGTATCCCTCCCTCTATACAACTATCTGGTATCCCTCCCTCTATACAACTCTCTGGTATCCCTCCCTCTATACAACTCTCTGGTGTCCCTCCCTCTTTACAACTCTCTGTCATTCACGTTTTCCTTTCTCATGTTCTTCTAAGACTGTGATATTATTTTTCCTGTCAGGTCCCTCTCCTTTTCTCCATATTTCCTCCGTCTCTCTCTCTCTGTCCTTTAAAGACTCTTGTCCTTTCTGGACATCTGTAGCATCCTGCTAATGTACTTCATGTAGAACTGGAATGATTGGCTCTACTTCTATGTTACCTTCCACCTGACCATTGACAGGAAATGAGAGTGACCTGATTGCCATGGAAATGAAAGTGAAAGCAAATGACAATTGGATGAAGAAGTAACCTGACAGGGTAATTGTGTCAGAACAGTGGAAGGCCAGAAAAGGAGAATCCTTTGGTTCTCTCTTATACATCACTAAAGGTTGAATCCTAACTTCAGGTCCAATTTTCATTTAGTCTCCATATGACATCAATGCATTACTAAGTGAATGTTTGACTTAAGTGGAAGTTAGGATTCACCCCTGCGTGTAATTGTGATGAAACAGTGGAACGCCAGAAAAGGATACTTTAGCACACACACACACGCGCGCACGCGTGCACACACACTGAGGCATCTAAAACATAGGGGGCTTCTGAAGGGAAGATGGCTCATACTAATGGCATGGAAACCATGTTTGATATTATTCTATTGACTCCGTTCCAGACATTATTATGAGCCGTCCTTCCCTCAGCAGCCTCCACTGATCTCTGGTATCCCTCCCTCTATACAACTCTCTGGTATCCCTCCCTCTATACAACTCTCTGGTATCCCTCCCTCTATACAACTCTCTGGTATCCCTCCCTCTATACAACTCTCTGGTATCCCTCCCTCTATACAACTCTCTGGTTTCCCTCCCTCTATACAACTCTCTGGTATCCCTCTCTCTCTCATCCCTCCCTCACAATGCACATTCACTCATCAAACATGAAATATCACTTTTCTCCTATGATTTGCTAAATGCTGCTTCTCTTATTGAACTAAGAAAAAACAGACAACAGCTGACAGAGAAAAAAAGGCCTTCATGGGAATCAAAAGTTAACCATTTGTTATGAGATACATCACTTCACAGAATGTCCCCTAAACGGCACCCTATTCCTTAAATAGTGCACTACAGTTGACCAGGACTCATAGGGCCCATAGGACTCATAGGGCTCATAGTGCTCATAGGACTCATAGAACTCATAGGGCTCATAGTGCTCATAGGACTCATAGAACTCATAGGGCTCATAGTGCTCATAGGACTCATAGAACTCATAGGGCTCATAGTGCTCATAGGACTCATAGTGCTCATAGCACTCATAGAACTCATAGTGCTCATAGTGCTCATAGGACTCATAGTGCTCATAGGGTTCATATTCATTATAGAACTCATAGAGCTCATAGGACTCATAGAGCTCATAGTCCTCACAGTGCTCATAGTTCTCATAGAACTCAGTGCTCATAATGCTCATAGTGCTCATAGTGCTCATAGGACTCATAGAGCTCATAGTCCTCATAGTGCTCATAGTCCTCATAGAACTCAGTGCTCACAATGCTCATAGTGCTCATAGTGCTCATAGGACTCATATGACTCATATGGCTCTCAGGACTCATAGGACTCATAGTGCTCATAGTGCGCATAGAGGTCATAGGGCTCATAGGGATCATAGGGCTCATAGTGCTCATATGAGTCATGGTGCTTATAGGACTTATTGTGCTCATTGGACTCATAGTGCTCATTGGACTCATGGTGCTTATAGGAATTATTGTGCTCATAGGACTCATGGTGCTTATAGGACTTATTGTGCTCATAGGACTCATGTATATGGAAAAGGGTGTCATTTGGTACACTGCCTTTATGTGTATTTGAGTCAGACCTCCTCAACACGGACAGTAAGGCCTCTCCCACTGTCCTCCCACTGCTCTGACACACACACACACACACACACACACACACCGTAAACACGTACTGTACACACACAGCCCTCCTCTTCCTGTGTATCTGGAGGAGTGTTCTGTTTGGGAATTCTTGTCACGGCCACCTGAACACTGAATGAGTGACTTCCCCTCCCCTCGTCACTCCACCCAGGTGTAGCAAGTTATAAGGGAGCAGAATGAGCCCACACACAAACTGATAAGGACAAAGAATGTCAAACACACAGAGAATACTGTACACACACACTTGAAGTCTACTTCCACCACCACTCCCAACGTGGACATCGGGACTTCACGACTCACAGGTAAAACACACATTTTAATGTCATTTTAATGAATTCTTTGTCAACTTTGTGTATTTTAGACTTCATCTATAGTTAATTTCGCACTGTTTATGGAAAGTATTAGAATGGAAAATTGTATGTAAATTTGAGTTTTCTTAAAGTGCGTTCGTTAGATAACTAACTACAAGTTATTTTAGTCATATGTACAATGTGATCTGAGATATGGTCAGGACTTAAGTGAGAATATTTCTGTCTCCCCTCCCTTTTCTCTCTCATGCCTCCCCCTTCATTCCCTTGTCTCTCTCATACTTCCCTCTTCATTCCCTTGTCTCTCTCATGCCTCCCTCTTCATTCCCTTTTCTCTCTCATGCCTCCCTCTTCATTCCCTTGTCTCTCTCATACATCCCTCTTCATTCCCTTGTCTCTCATGCCTCCCCCTTCATTCCCTTTTCTCTCTCATGCTTCCCTCTTCATTCCCTTGTCTCTCTCATGCTTCCCTCTTCATTCCCTTGTCTCTCTCATGCTTCCCTCTTCATTCCCTTGTCTCTCTCATGCCTCCCCCTTCATTCCCTTTCTCTCTCATGCTTCCCTCTTCATTCCCTTGTCTCTCTCATGCTTCCCTCTTCATTCCCTTGTCTCTCTCATGCTTCCCTCTTCATTCCCTTGTCTCTCTCATGCTTCCCTCTTCATTCCCTTTTCTCTCTCATGCTTCCCTCTTCATTCCCTTGTCTCTCTCATGCTTCCCTCTTCATTCCCTTGTCTCTCTCATGCTTCCCTCTTCATTCCCTTGTCTCTCTCATGCTTCCCTCTTCATTCCCTTTTCTCTCTCATGCTTCCCTCTTCAGTCCCAATCTCCACACAGGTGTTTCCATTACAGCTCATTAACCCTGAGTAACCTCTTCTTGATTTGCTCTCTGTCCTTTTGTGTCTCTGTAGGTTGCAACAGGCTCACAGAACCAGGAAGATACTTGATATTGGACTCTGATCATATCTCACACATAGAGAGAGTTATTAGAGACCTCCACCAATCTCCTTGGACCCTCAACTTTATGCACTGCCATGCAGACCTCCCTCCTCTTGATGGCGCTGTACCTGTCCATTCCAGGGGGCACCCAGGCCTTCAAACCCCTCATCTCAGGAGGGGGCTCGGTCACACACCGTGACATCACACAGAGGGCTGTATTACGCAAAACCGCCGAGGTCTGCCGCGCCCTGGCTATCGCCCAGGGACGGGACTTCAGCCTGCCGGTGAGTTGACTATTGGTGAATGACGTGACAGACCGGAATGAGCTACTGGAAATGAACTAATGTTTTGTAATTAGTTCTATAATAAAGCAATGAATGTGCTAATAAGACATTTTTTTCACCAGACTGAAAATAAGTCTCTTACTTGTGTGTTTCCCCTACAAACCAATTAATAACCTGTGTGTCTCTCTCTCTCCCTTTCTCTCCAAAGATTGATGACAGTCTCTCCATCATTAAACTACAGAAGGCCTGCTCTGCAGACTCCTCCTCTTCCTCCCTCGTCTCCACCATCCTCTTCCAGAGTGCCATTGTCAAGATGTACCTTAGCAACGCCCTGGTGGACATGGCGTTTGCTCTGAGCAAAGTGAGGATGACAAGATGATGACGATGATGATAATAGTGATGATCATGACAATGATTATGATAATGGTGATAATGGTGATTATGATGCTGATGATGATAATGGTGATGATGAATGTGGTGATGATTATGATAATAGTGTTGAAAATGGTGATGATGATGTTAATGATGATCAATATGATGATAATGATGGCAATTATTATTTGGAGTATGATAATGGTGTTAATGCCAATGGCAATGATAATGGTGACAATTGTGATAACTATGATGATAATGGTGATGAAAATTGTGATGATTATAATGCTGATGTTGATCATGATGATGATGATAATGGGGCTGATGGTGATAATGGTGACAATGATGATGATGGTGACATGATGTTGATCATGATGATGATGATAATAGGGATGATGGTGATAATGGTGATAATGGTGATGATGGTGACATGATGTTGATCATGATGATGATGATAATGGGGATGATGGTGATACGGGTGGTGGGTGATAATTGTGATGATAATGGATACGAGGATGATGAGGTTGATGATTGTGATGTTAATGGTGACACAATGATGATGATGGTGACGATGATGATGATGATGGTGACATGATGGTGGTGATGATGATGATGATGATGATGATGATGTGAGCCAGGCGCACCACTTCGACGGTGAGACCTTCCAAGGGGGGCGGGCCCTGATCACGGCGGGGGTGTCGGAGGTCAAGGCCAGCGTCAAACGAGGGAGCTTCTTATTGGCCAGGCTGGCTCTGGGACGAGTCTGTCACACACTACAGGTGAGCTGTCTGTCACACTACAGATGAGGTGACACACAAACAAGCACGCATGCACACGCACAAACACACACACACACATACTACATGTGAGAGAGGGAGATGATGAAGACTGTGCTGATACTGTGGAGTGTATTGTGACTGTCTCTCCAGGATTTCTACAGCCACAGTAACTGGGTTGAGATGGGGAACAGACAGCCGTACAGCACTCTGATCAGACCTGACCTGCAACTGGTGAACCTGGCAGGTATTGTGTGTGGAACTCTCTGTAGTTTATTTAAACCATCCCCAGACATACCAACCTATATCAGCACAATACAGGAAACTACATGCAAAACAGACACGTAGCTAAAACGCCTACATTATAAAGGCATTTGTTCACAAAATAAAGAAACACCTCCTCGCGGATTGATAAAGAAGTATTTGGCTGTGTGCCAATGTCAACACTAAACCACTCCCTCTTTGTATCAGTCGACCAACCAGCCTGGAGATAATAGACTTGTCATCGCTTCTACACACTTCACACCACTCTATACATAGTCACTTTAACTCTACCTACATGTACATATTACCTCAATTACCTCCACTAACCGGTGTCTCCGCACATTGACTCTGTACCGGTACTCACAGTTTAATAGGTACTCACAGTATATAGCCTCGCTATTGTTATTTTACTGCTGCTCGTTAATGATTTGTTACTTGTATTTTTACTTAACACTTTCAAAAAAACTGCCCTGTTGTTAAGGGCTTGTAGGTAAGCATTCCACTTTTGTATTCGGCACATATGACAAATACAATTTGATTTGATGACTCCACATACCGTACTCTAACTCTGCAGTGGATTCTCTCTCTCTCTCTCTCTCTCTCTGTCTCTCTGTGTGTGTGTGTGTGTCATTTTTAAATGAACGCACAAACTGCTATTACCACACACCGTCACCCCCTCCAATACACACACTCCTGTTATAACCCCCTCTCCTCCCTCTTCAGGCCCCAGTACTCCTGTTATAACCCCCTCTCCTCCCTCTTCAGGCCCCAGTACTCCTGTTATAATTCCCTCTCCTCCCTCTTCAGGCCCCAGTACTCCTGTTATAATTCCCTCTCCTCCCTCTCCTCCCTCTTCAGGCCCCAGTACTCCTGTTATAACTCCCTCTCCTCCCTCTCCTCCCTCTCCTCCCTCTTCAGGCCCCAGTACTCCGACCTGTAGGAGCTGTATGGGAGGTAACTGTACTGATAACATCCTACCAGAGGTCTTACAGCAGGGCCTTCTCACCTCTGGATACTTCAACCTGTTCTCCTCCAACAAACCTGCAGGTACACACACACACACACACACACACACACACACACACACACACACACACACACACACACACACACACACACACACACTTTTTCTTCCTCTTCTTGATAGACAGCAGCTAATGGGGATCCAAATAAATACAACCAAAAAAACATGATATTATGTAACCTTTATTTAACTAGGTAAATGTTTATTTACAATGACGGGCTACCCATGCCAAACCCGGACGACGTTGGGACAATTGTGCACCACCGTATGGGGACTCCCAATCACGGCCGGATTATGATACAGCCTGGAATCAAACCAAGGACTGTAGTGATGCCGCTTACACTGTGATGAAGCGCCTTAGACCGCTGCGCCACTCGGGAGCATTGGTGCAAACTAATTTACACACTCATCTCCCCCTATCCTAGGTAAGTGTAGCCACGGCGGGTCGTTTGACCGGACCAGCGGTCGGGACCCGGAAGGGGGCATCAACAAGGACGACGTGGGGTCCAGTCACGGTCACCTCCACCACACTGCAGCCGACGTGGCCGTCAACGCTACCATGGAACTGCTGGAGGACATCAGAGGAGCTGCCGGGGACAAAGACTTCCTACGGTGAGAGAGAGAGAGAGAGAGAGAGAGAGAGAGGCTGAAGTAGGTGGGCAATGTTTAGGCAAGAGGGGATTATTTGTGATGTTTTGTGTTAAATTGGAGGATTGTATCACTACTATGGGCAAGGATTGGACTACTATAGGATGAGGGAGATGTCATGGTAAACTGTTGTGAGGAGCTAGGATAACAAAGGGTGTTTTTGGTTCATAATCTCCCTTGCTCTCTCTCATCTCCTCTCCAGGTTAATGGGCATCACTCAGTCATCAGTGTTGTGTTTTGTCATCGACACCACAGGCAGTATGAGTGATGACATCACTGAGGCTAAGAGAGTGTCCTTCTCCATCATCGACAGTAAGAGAGGAACCCAGCAGGAACCTTCATCATACATCCTGGTCCCCTTCAACGACCCAGGTGGGTGTTAGCCTGTTCCCAGATCAGCAGGAACATGCATTCTGGTCCCCTTCAACAACCCATGGGGGGTGTTAGCCTGGTCCCAGATCAGCAGGAACATGCATTCTGGTCCCCTTCAACAACCCATGGGGGGTGTTAGCCTGGTCCCAGATCAGCAGGAACATGCATTCTGGCCCCCTCAACGACCCATGGGGGGTGTTAGCCTGGTCCCAGATCAGCAGGAACATGCATTCTGGCCCCCTCAACGACCCATGGGGGGTGTTAGCCTGGTCCCAGATCAGCAGGAACATGCATTCTGGTCCCCTTCAACGACCCATGGGGGGTGTTAGCCTGGTCCCAGATCAGCAGGAACATACATCCTGGTCCCATTCAACCCAGGGGGGGTGTTAGCCTGTCACATGCCACAAGTGCCTCTCTGAAATTGGGAGCAGAATAACTGTTTTAACCCAAATTTCTTCTCTTTTTACTTAATTAAGTGGCATAACATTACATTTTCACGTCAGACCAAATCTTACACAATTTGTCATTTGTGGTGTGTGTTTGTGTGTGTGTGTGTTTGTGTGTGTGTTTGCAGGATTTGGACCTCTGATCACCACAACAAATGCAGACATTTTCAAACAGAGAATCAACGCACTGACAGCATCAGGAGGAGGAGATATACCAGAGCTGTGCCTGTCAGGACTACAGGTGTGTGTGTGTATATATATATATATATATATATATATATATATATATATATATATATATATAGGTAATATCATGAGCAAAGGTTTCATTGCCAATATGAAGGCTGTATTTGAATGGCTGCATTTTAAAATTTTAAGTTTTTGCAACACTGCCAGAGCTGGTTAGCTAGCTAGTGGACTGAACATGTTATTTCTCATAGAGATCCTGTACTTGATCCCAGTGTGGTCTGACTCTTTGCTGAATGTGTTGTAATTCCCAGCTGGCCCTCACGGCGGCGCCACCCTCCTCTGAGATCTTTGTGTTCACTGATGCTCCTGCTAAAGACACTGCACTGAAGAGCACTGTCACTGCCCTCATAGAGAGCACCAAGTCTGTGGTTAGTAGCTTTCACTACTGTATCTTTCTCTCTCTGTCTCCTTCTCTTTCTGTCTCTTTCTCTGTGCTTCTCTTCATCACTGTCTCTGTCTCTCCCTCTTTTGGAGACAGTTTACTGTTTGTGGGCTCACAAGTTGTCTGACTGAGATTTGATAAAGTGTGATGTAAATGTTAGCCATCATGATTGATCTCAACATATCTTATTTCTTTACTGCCATTCTTTCCTAACTTCCACTTTCCTTTCATCCTTTATTCTGTCATCAACTTCTAACTCTCTTCTCCTCTCTCTACCTCTCCTCTGCTCCCTCTCCTCTCTTCTCCTCAGGTGACCTTCATGTTGACTGACAACCTCCGATCCAGTCGACGTCGTCGTAGGCGTTCCATGGGCGGGGCTTCAGCCGTATGGCCCAGTCAGGGTGGAGCCTCCAACCGGATGGCCCAATCAGACGCTCAGCTGTACCATGACCTTGCCCAGGCCTCTGGAGGTCAACCAATCATTCAATTGATTTAATTCACAAAGCAGTTGTCCCAAAGTGTTTTACAGCTTCTTATAGAGTTCTCAGAACATACTGTGCTCCCTTCCTCTAGGTCAGGCCATTGAGGTCACCAAGGAGGATCTGCACCGGGCCACCAGCGTCATCGAGGACGCCTCCTCTGCAGCACAGGTATGATAATGTATTGACCTACAGGTTATAGACCAATGTCCGCCAGCTCAGTGTTCAGTCAGTCACTCTCACTCACTGGACAAGATACAGTGCCTTGCGAAAGTATTCGGCCCCCTTGAACTTTGCGACCTTTTGCCACATTTCAGGCTTCAAACATAAAGATATAAAACTGTATTTTTTTGTGAAGAATCAACAACAAGTGGGACACAATCATGAAGTGGAACGACATTTATTGGATATTTAAAACTTTAAAAAAAATTCCCATTCCTCCTTGCAAAACAGCTCGAGCTCAGTGAGGTTGGATGGAGAGCATTTGTGAACAGCAGTTTTCAGTTCTTTCCACAGATTCTCGATTGGATTCAGGTCTGGACTTTGACTTGGCCATTCTAACACCTGGATATGTTTATTTTTGAACCATTCCATTGTAGATTTTGCTTTATGTTTTGGATCATTGTCTTGTTGGAAGACAAATCTCCGTCCCAGTCTCAGGTCTTTTGCAGACTCCATCAGGTTTTCTTCCAGAATGGTCCTGTATTTGGCTCCATCCATCTTCCCATCAATTTTAACCATCTTCCCTGTCCCTGCTGAAGAAAAGCAGGCCCAAACCATGATGCTGCCACCACCATGTTTGACAGTGGGGATGGTTGTTCAGGGTGATGAGCTGTGTTGCTTTTACGCCAAACATAACGTTTTGCATTGTTGCCAAAAAGTTAAATTTTGGTTTCATCTGACCAGAGCACCTTCTTCCACATGTTTGGTGTGTCTCCCAGGTGGCTTGTGGCAAACTTTAAACGACACTTTTTATGGATATCTTTAAGAAATGGCTTTCTTCTTGCCACTCTTCCATAAAGGCCAGATTTGTGCAATATACGACTGATTGTTGTCCTATGGACAGAGTCTCCCACCTCAGCTGTAGATCTCTGCAGTTCATCCAGAGTGATCATGGGCCTCTTGGCTGCATCTCTGATCAGTCTTCTCCTTGTATGAGCTGAACGTTTAGAGGGACGGCCAGGTCTTGGTAGATTTGCAGTGGTCTGATACTCCTTCCATTTCAATATTATCGCTTGCACAGTGCTCCTTGGGATGTTTAAAGCTTGGGAAATCTTTTTGTATCCAAATCCGGCTTTAAACTTCTTCACAACAGTATCTCGGACCTGCCTGGTGTGTTCCTTGTTCTTCATGATGCTCTCTGCACTTTTGACGGACCTCTGAGACTATCACAGTGCAGGTGCATTTATACGGAGACTTGATTACACACAGGTGGATTGTATTTATCATCATTAGTCATTTAGGTCAACATTGGATCATTCAGAGATCCTCACTGAACTTCTGGAGAGAGTTTGCTGCACTGAAAGTAAAGGGGCTGAATAATTTTGCACGCCCAATTTTTCAGTTTTTGATTTGTTAAAAAAGTTTTAAATATCCAATAAATGTCGTTCCACTTCATGATTGTGTCCCACTTGTTGTTGATTCTTCACAAAAAAATACAGTTTTATATCTTTATGTTTGAAGCCTGAAATGTGGCAAAAGGTCGCAAAGTTCAAGGGGGCCGAATACTTTCGCAAGGCACTGTATACAACTGTACACATAACAATGATCTCAACTGTGTTGTTAACATATCTAATGTATTGTCTATTAACCCCTCCTCTTCCTCCTCCTCCTCCTCCAGGTTACTGTGTTGTTAACATATCTAATGTATTGTCTATTAACCCCTCCTCTTCCTCCTCCTCCTCCTCCAGGTGACTGTGTTGTTAACATATCTAATGTATTGTCTATTAACTCCTCCTCCTCCACCTCCAGGTTACTGTGTTGTTAACAGATCTAATGTATTGTCTATTAACTCCTCCTCCTCCTCCAGGTGACTGTGTTGTTAACATATCTAATGTATTGTCTATTAACTCCTCCTCCTCCTCCAGGTCACTGTGTTGTTAACATATCTAATGTATTGTCTATTAACTCCTCCTCCTCCTCCTCCTCCTCCTCCTCTTCCTCCTCCTCCTCCTCCTCCTCCTCCTCCTCCTCCAGGTTACTGTGTTGTTAACATATCTAATGTATTGTCTATTAACTCCTCCTCCTCCTCCTCCTCCTCCTCCTCCAGGTTACTGTGTTGTTAACATATCTAATGTATTGTCTATTAACTCCTCCTCCTCCTCCTCCTCCTCTCATTTAACTCCTCCTCCAGGTGACTGTTCTACAGGAGGTAAGGAGCCCAGGAAAGGCAGAGAATTTCTCCTTTACAGTAGACGAGTCTATGAGAAACCTGAATGCTTACATCACAGGAGGATCCCTCTCCTTCACTCTCACCAGCCCTTCAGGTGTGTGTGTGACAGCCAGTTGTGATTTATTGTACACGTCACCTGTCCAGGTAAAGGTTTGATAACCAGATGTCCCTCTCCTCCCTCTAGGTGTGTCTCAGAGTAACAGTGAGGCCAGTGGTCCTCTGGGGACCATCCAGACTGTAGGGAACCTACACCGCATCTCTCTGACCACACACAACAACATAGGACTATGGGAAATCAGTCTTAACTCCCTAGAGTCTTACTCACTGAAGGTCATAGGTCAGTACAGTGGCGAGCCCTGATCCCTGGTCAACAGTAGTGATTATATGGAATAGGGTTCTATTTCAGACGTAGTCCATTGTCTGGACTTCCCCTCCTCATCACAACATTTAGATATCTATCTTTATTTTCTATGTAAGAATTGTTTAAATAATGATTATCTAATGTGCGTGTGTGTGTGTTTCAGGTCAGAGCTCTGTTAATTTTGGCTACCATTTCGTGGAGGCTTTCGGGGGGGCTCATGGAGACTTTGGCCTCAAAGAGGGCCGTCCTCTCACAGGTAACAATAAATAACAGATGAAACCATCTTCAGTACCGGCTCTTTCATCTTCATCTTCCATAGCATCACAGCAGAGTAGTTTCAAATAATGTAAAAGAAAATAATAACTTCCTCTTCCTCTCTACTTCACCTTCACCTTCACCTTCACCTCTCTGTTTCTACCTCGTTTTCTCCCTCGCTCCGTTACCCTCTCTCTCATTCTTACCCTCTCTTTTACCTCTGTTCACTTCACTCTCCTCCCCTTCTCTCCTCTTCCTCCATGTCTCCCTCCACCACCCGGTCTCTCCTACTCCCCCTCCCCCCTCCCAGGCGATAACATAACCCTGCTGGTGTCTGTGACGGGGGGTGACTCTGTCACTGTGACGGCGGTGGCCCTGGTCGAGGCCTCGGGGTCAGGGTCAGAAGTCAACGGAACCCTGCAATCGCTAGGCGGCACCGGCGGCGGGGACTTCCTGGTTACCGTGGCCAGAGTCCCACAGGGGGAGTTTGTTGTGCGTCTGAGGGGAGAGAGCAATAGCGCCACCACCAAATCATCACCTAGCCTCTTCCAGAGACAGGCCTCCACTCAGATAAAGACTTCCAGCATCTCTGTTACGGTCAGTCTTGTAGAACTCTGAAATTGCACCCTTTTCCGTTGGACCTGGGCCGCTAGGGTTCTGATGAAAAGCAGTGCACTACAAGGAATAGGATGGCATTTTGAACAAGTTCTTCCCTCCCCAGGCCCAGGCTGACAGTATTTTAGAACCCGGTTCTACCATCTCTGTCCCCTTCACCGTGGCAATGGCCAACGGAACAGGAGGAGCTTTTACCGTCCGAGCCACGAACAACCGCGGCTTCACTTCCTCCTTCCCCGCCAGTGTCTCCATTGTGACCGGAGAGGGAGCGGCCAACGGTACGGTGACTCTCACGGCGCCCTCCAGCACCCCATCGGGAACGGACGTCACCCTGACCATCGAGGCAGAGTCCGCTGGAGCAGCAGACTTGAACTACGCCATCCTGCGTCTCTCTGTTGTCAGCAAGGTGAGTGTCATGTTCCAAAACTCTAAAATGGATCTGGCCTCCTTTCCTCATATCCTCTCTCCCTCATGGCCCTGATAAGAATGCTAACAGCGCTACAGGTCAGAGATGGTTCTACCACCACCACTACTTCAGTTGTCTGACTAAGCTCTCTATCGCTCCCTCTCTGTCTCCCCCCTCCTCCAGGTGACAGATTTCACTCCTCCCCAGTGTGGGGTGGTCAGCGTCTCGTCCAACTGCCCGGCTGACTGTGGTGCCTCTTACTGGCAGCTCTCTGCCAACCTGACCGACGGTGCCAACGGGACTGGCATCGACCGAGTCACCCTGCGCCAGGGCAACGGGACCCTGAACACTTCTACAGAGGTGGGCACCGGGGGCGAGAACGTGACCCGGATTGAGTACAGCGCCACCTGCTGTTCAAAGAAGGTAGAGCTAGTGGTAGTTGACAGGGCAGGCAACGTGGGTGTGTGTCTGGGCTCAGTAAAGGACTCTGTGGGGGTGGTTGTGAGCTCTACAGCACAGGCCTCTGTCACCAACACTACAGCTGTACCTGTAGTTAGTACTACATCTACTGGAGGGTCACCTTTGACTCTGTCCCTGTATCTAAGGATCTGTGTGATGCTTTCTCTTCTCCTGTGGAATAGAGTAGAGCTATAGAGTTGTATAATAGTTCATGTAGGTAGATGTCATGTGGAACAGTGGAATCATTGCAAAGAGACTCAAGTCATCAGACATAACCGGTATGTATATGTTATGTTGTACAAAAAGACAGGGTGGAAATATGTAATGAACTCTGTCATAATACACTGTGGGAACTGTGTCATAATACACTGTGGGAACTGTGTCATAATACACTGTGGGAATTGTGTCATAATACACTGTGGGAACTCTGTCATAATACACTGTGGGAACTCTGTCATAATACACTGTGGGAACTCTGTCATAATACACTGTGGGAGCTCTGTCATAATACACTGTGGGAACTCTGTCAAAATACACTGTGGGAACTCTGTCATAATACACTGTGGGAACTCTGTCATAATACACTGTGGGAACTCTGTCAAAATACACTGTGGGAACTCTGTCATAATACACTGTGGGAACTCTGTCATAATACACTGTGGGAACTCTGTCATAATACACTGTGGGAACTGTGTCAAAATACACTGTGGGAACTGTGTCATTTATACACTGTGGGAACTGTCATAATACACTGTGGGAACTCTGTCATAATACACTGTGGGAACTCTGTCATAATACACTGTGGGAGCTCTGTCATAATACACTGTGGGAACTCAGTCATAATATACTGTGGGAACTCAGTCATAATACACTGTGGGAACTCAGTCATAATACACTGTGGGATGTGCACTGTGGGAACTCAGTCATAATACACTGTGGGAACTCTGTCATAATACACTGTGGGAACTCTGTCATAATACACTGTGGGAACTCAGTCATAATACACTGTGGGATGTGCACTGTGGGAAACAACCATTTTTCCATTAGAAGCTAAAGTGGGGGAAGTCATGTGGTCATGTTTTTATAGGGGACAGTGCACATTAATCAGCATCAATATTACATCCATGTAAATGTGCCAGGGTTAGCCAAAAGATCATTTACACCCGTAGTCCCTGGGCAGGTAAGGGCCTTTACACAGCCATCATCTAAATACAAATACACACTAAAACAATACAACATACAAATACATTACATCCAATAATATGTCATTCTAACAACAACACACTATAATGAGGAACCACAGATAACTCATGTGTACAGGTTTGGATAGATTTGAGTCTTGTTTTCAATTAAAATGTATAAGTACAATAATGAGTGCAGCTTCTCTAGTCCGTGAGCATTGCATTCCATCATATTTTAGCTCTGATAGAGAAGGCCGATTGACTGAATTTACTGTCTCAAAAAGGTACAACGCAATCAACCTCTAGTTGCTGCCATTGTTATCCTGGAGCTGCTTAAAACAGTGCCACCTACAGTAAGGAACAGGAACAGACACAGGGCAGGGGTAACGATATCACAATAACCTGGATAGACTTAACATACACCTGTTAGACAGAAAACACAGTAAGTTATTGGAGATGTCTGAGGCCATCTATGCTGAGCCAGATATGAACAAGAAGGTCAAGTTTAACAGAGGTGAGATGAAGGAGAGGATTGTGGATATCTACGTCAGTGCAGACACCCTGAGAGACGGTGAGACCAGCACCAAGAGAGAAGAGACAGTAGACACTGCTCCTAATAATGGACCAGGAGACCAGCACTCAGGTAACACACACACACACACGCACAACAGTTTATTTGATGTGTCTACAGAGCCTGAGAAGCTCAGGGAAGAGACCCTTCACAGTTTTTGCAGTGTGTCTGGGGCTGCTGTGTGTTTTAATGGCTGGGATCATAGGCCTGTCTGTCTACTGTGAGTTGGTGTCCAAATAAATTGCTTATCACCTAGTTTTAAGAAGTGCTGGTGATTAGAACTATTCACCTGTTGTTTTACCTAGTAACTATGTTGCATCCTAGTAACTGGTTGCATCACTGCCTGATATGGCAACCGCTTGACCTCCGACCGCAAGGCACTACAGATGGTGGTGCATACGGCCCAGTACAGCACCGGGGCTAAGCTGCCTGCCATCCAGGAGCTCTACACCAGGCGGTGTCAAAGGAAGGCCCTAAACATTGTCAAAGACTCCAGCCACTCCAGCCACCAAGACCAGTAGCAGTAACAAAGGATGTTTTCACCAGTAGCTATATGTATCCATCCTATGCAGATAACAGAAGCATCGGAGACTCATAAAATGATTGTGACTAAAGAGAGAGACCAGCTACAGATGAGTTACAACAGGCTGACTAAAGAGAGAGACCAGATAGAAAGGGAGAGAGACAACTATCAGAATAAGAACTGAACTGGTATTCCTTTTGATGTCAATCCTCATCAAAATGACAATCCTTGAGGAACTGAAACGGGTTTGCTTCAATCATGTCAACAGTATACAACCTTTAGGTAACACTTTTTGGAAAGCCCCAAGTAATTGTATTTATTTATTGTGTTGTATACTTCAACAGAGCAAACCTTATGCTCGAAAGCGTGGATGAGGTTTGAAGGCAGCTGTTACTACATCTCTACTTTCTACATCTCCACTGTGAAGAACACCTGGGATTACGCCAGACAGGACTGTCTGAGCAGAGGAGCAGATCTGGTGATCATAGACAGCAAAGATGAACAGGTAAAAGAGAGAGAGAGAGAGAGAGAGAATAACAGTGGAGACTTTATATTAACAATGTTGTTTTCTGTCACAACAGACATTCTTCAATTAGTTTTACTCAGTCCCTGTAGCCTGGAATGGTCTGACTGACTATGTTACTGAGAAGACCTGGAAATGGGTTGATGGCACAACACTGACCACCCCAAGGTAAGAGACTACTGCTCTAAGAACACTGACCACCCCAAGGTAAGAGACTACTGCTATATAATAACACTGACCACCCCAAGGTAAGAGACTACTGCTATATAATAACACTGACCACCCCAAGGTAAGAGACTACTGCTCTAATAAAACTGACCACCCCAAGATAAGAGACTACTGCTCTATAATAACACTGACCACCCCAAGGTAAGAGACTACTGCTATATAATAACACTGACCACCCCAAGGTAAGAGACTACTGCTCTATAATAACACTGACCACCCCAAGGTAAGAGACTCCTGCTCTATTAACACATCTCTCTAGGTTCTGAGACAGAGGCCAGTCTAACTCTATGTTGTTCATACCACAGTTCACCTTAGCTACCAACTTTGCAGAGGGAGATGTCCTAAAAAAAGTACAAAATCATTGTGATTTTATAATAACCTGAAACGGATTGTTCTGGATTCACTAGTAATGATTTCACCTGAAGAGAACACAATTATCAGACACCAAACATGTTGCTCATGGAACATTTATATATAAACACACAAAATGTGAATACATATTTTTTTTATCAAAATCATTTATACAATGGAAGTAAAACAAATGTACCATTGCAAAACATTTTGTTATTTTGTACACTAATGAACACATCCCAGATTTACTGTTAGCAGTGTTAGCAGCACTTAGTCGGATGTAACGTCTGCAGTTTTTTTATCTTCAAAATGGAGTTAAAAATTCACGACAGAATGAAAATGTAAACTTGAGTTAACAGAAAGAGGATAACATTCAGGTAATATGTAAATGATTGAACAGTTTCATGTTTTATCTTTGCTTTAGGACTCATCCCCTATACTGAAAAATGTGCAAACACTTAGTAAATCTTACTAACAATATTTCTGGACAATCACACTGACCACTTTAGAGAGAATACAGTATTCGGCATGTGTCAAAAAGTGATTGATGATCTATTTTATGTGTCACGTGGTTATGCCCATTTATGTACATCCTGTCCGGATGTTCTCACGCTATCGAGTGAGTGCTTATGTAACATGATAGTGCAGCTGTTCCTTTTGAAGTAAAGCATATGTTTGCAATAAAAATGTCATGTTGATTGAGGTGTAATGACCTTGTTGAACTGAAAGAATATGTGAAACATTTGGGAATGTATGTAGTGAATGGGGGAGGCCTGAGTTTGAACATTTGAAACAGTTGGGAATGTATGTAGTGAATGGGGGAGGCCTGAGTTTGAACATTTGAAACAGTTGGGAATTTTTTGTAGTGAACTTATGGAGCCTCTGTTTAGGGAGCCTGTGAAATGAAAAAGTATTTTCCGGGTTGGTCTGCCTGAGTATAAGTAACTGTCCTCTGACAAGTCTAACACAGATAAACCACAGAAAACTGCAGAAAACATGTCTCCTACACCAATTCTAGGTGTATGGTGATTTACCTTCAATGAATGAAATCGCTGTCTCTCTCTCCCCCCTTGGGGTATGTCGGTCAATTCATTGCTCTATATGCCTTTATAAAGCTCTTTGACATACTGTCAACTCCCTCTGTAGCTAACATCTACAATAACCATTAGACATACGGGTCACAGTTATCATACACAGTCTCAGGGATTTCTAGCTCTGGAAATTCCTTTGGTCTGTAAAGAGTTAGATAAATCAGCTTGCGGAATAATCTCCAAGCTTCTCTAAATGTTGATGTTTTGGTGTCTCTAGATTAATTCAGACTGCTAAATGAGGCCTGTTACAACGTACTTACAACGTACTTACAAAACCTTTAAAGGAGTTTGTGAAACCATTCAGTCATGGATGTATGTGAACATATTTAATATGTATTGCTTGTTACAGAAGACTACTGTTGTACAGTTCTATTTTTGTTTCATCGGACCAGAGGAATTTCTCCAAAAAGTATGATGTTTGTCCACATGTGCAGTTGCAAACCGTAGGCTGGCTTTTTTATGGCGTTTTTTGAGCATTGGCTTCTTCGTTGCTGAGCGGCCTTTCAGGTTATGTCGATATAGGACTTGTTTTACTGTGGATATAGATACTTTCGTACCCGTTTCCTCCAGCAACTTCACAAGGTCCTTTGCTGTTCTGGGATTGATTCGCACATTCCACACCAAAGTACGTTCATCTCAAGGAGACACAATGCATCTCCTTCCTGAGTGGTATGACGGCTGCGTGGTCCCATGGTGTTTATACTTGCGTACTATTGTTTCTACAGATGAACCTGGTACGTTCAGACATTTGGAAATTGCTCCCAAGGATGAACCAGACTTGTGGAAGTTTACATTTTTTTTCTGAGGTGTTAGCTGATTTCTTTTGATTTTCCCATAATGTCAAGCAAAGAGCCAATGAGTTTGAAGGTAGGCCTTGAAATACATCCACAGGTAAACCTCCAACAGACTCAAATTATGTCAATTAGCCCATCAGTAGCTAATAAAGCCGTGACATAATTTTCTGGAATTTTCCAAGCTGTTTAAAGGCACAATCAACTTAGTGTATAATCTTCTGACCCACTGGAATTGTGATACAGTGAATTATAAGTGAAATAATCTGTCTGTAAACAATTGTTGGATAAATTACTTGAGTCATGAATAAAGCAGATGGCCTACCCGACTTGCCAAAACTATAGTTTGTTAACAAGAAACTTGTAGAGTGGTTGAAAAACGAGTTTTAACTTCTTGGTCCTACTTGAGACGTCTGCGTCTCAAGTAGGCACCTGGAAATGCAAATGCGCTACGCTAAATGCTAAATGTACTCGTTACAACTCAAACCTTGATCAAAATTCACAAGCAGGGTATTGAATTAAAGCTACACTCGTTGTGAACCTAGCCAGCAAGTCAGATTTTTAAAATGCTTTTCGGCGAAAGCATGAGAAGGTATTATCTGATAGCATGCACCACCTGAAAATCCCTGAATGCGACGTAAACAAAGACTCTGCTTATCCGACGCAGCACAAAACGCAGAAATAAAATATAAAACATTCATTACCTTTGACGAGCTTCTTTCTTGGCACTCCTATATGCCCCATAAACATCACTATTGGGTCTTTTTTTCGTTTAAATCGGTCCATATATACCCAAAATAGCTTTGTATGGAAGCTGTGTCATTCAGAAAAAAACATTGTTTTTAAACGCTGCGTAATTTTTTTAAATTAAAAAAGTCGACGATAAACTTTCACAAAACACTTCGAAATCCTTTTGTAATCCAACTTTAGGTATTAGTAAACGTTTATAATCTATCAAAATGATTACAGGGCGATGTATATTCAATAGCTCCTCGTTTGCAAATCAATGGCTGCCAATGTCTTCATTAACAACATCCGGGTGAAGACTGGAAGAAACGGATGCCAGATAGATGGATTTTCCAACAATTAATTCAATTGAAAATGACGACAATGGCGACATCGTGTGGAAATGGTATGAATTGCATGCAGGTCGATATTAAATGTTGTCCTCTTTTAACAACTCGTGGAAGTGACTTATGGAAATTATTTTTAGCTTTCAGAGAGCAGTTTTTCTTGCGTTTTTCAATGAAACACACGATCTGTTATAGTCACAGCCGTGATTTAACCAGTTTTAGAAACTTCAGAGTGTTTTCTATCCACACATACTAATCATATGCATATACTATATTCCTGGCATGAGTAGCAGGACGCTGAAAAGTTGCGCGATTTTTAACAGAATGTTCGAAAAAGGAGGGGGTAGAAGTAAGAGGTTTTAATGACTCCAAACTAAATGTATGTAAACTTCCATAGCGTGAGAACATCTGGACATGATGTATATCAATGGGCATAACCACGTGACACATAAAAAGGTAATCAATCACTTTTTGACACATGCCAAATATTGTATATTCTCTCACTTTGCATAAGTACAGTAGATGTTATGACAGTTAACCTGTGGATAGACAGTAGATGTTATGACAGTGAACCTGTGGATAGACACTAGATGGTATGACATTAAACTGTGGATAGATAGTGGATATTATGAGAGTTAACCTGTGGATAGACAGTGGATGTTATGACAGTTAACCTGTGGATAGACAGTGAAGGTTATGACAGTTAACCTGTGGATAGACAGTAGATGTTATGACAGTTAACCTGTGGATAGACAGTGGAGGTTATGACAGTTAACCTGTGGATAGACAGTGGAGGTTATGGCTGTTAACCTGTGGATAGACAGTAGATGTTATGACAGTTAACCTGTGGATAGACAGTAGAGGTTATGGCAGTTAACCTGTGGATAGACAGTAGATGTTATGACAGTTAACCTGTGGATAGACAGTGGAGGTTATGGCAGTTAACCTCTCTGGTTAGCTTGCCTACTTGTTACTCTTTGGCCTCAAGTATATTTCAAAGCCATGTCTTAGTGTTACTATTTTGTTAAACTATGTCTAATGATTCATTTTAAAGTCAACAATAGGTTTTTCTTTTTGTCCTCCCTGCATGTAAGTGAATTATTTGCGTAAAAATTTTGTCAAATTTTAAAAAAAAACTGTTTTTGCTTTGTTAATATGTGGTATTGTGTGCAGATTGATGACAGAAAAAATGTTTTAATCCATTTTAGAATAAGGCTGTAACGCAACAAAATGTGGAAAAAGTGAAGGGGTCTGAAAATGTTCGTAATGCATTGTATATGTTCGTCTGTGGCCAGTCAAACTCTGGAAGTTTCCCCTCGGTATAGATCTATGATTAGCAATCCCTCCCACGATCCTAACCTTAACCATTTGTGGTGGAAATGCAAAACTGACTCAAGATCAGTGTTTAGGGTCAACTTCACCCTACACCAAAAAAATTGGGCGTGCAAAATTATTCACTAATTGGGCGTGCAAAATTATACACTACATAAATTCTGACTGAGTTTACAGCACCTCCAGCCTGAAAAAAATGCAGTCTTTCGATGTGTAAAACTGATAGAGACATACCCCAAGCGACTTACAGCTGTAATCGCAGCAAAAGGTGGCGCTACAAAGTATTAACTTAACCTGTTGCGACGACCAAACCCGGATCCGGGATTCTATTTATAGACCTCATTACCATAACGCAACGTTAACTATTCATGAAAATCGCAAATGAAATGAAATAAATATGCTAGCTCTCAAGCTTAGCCTTTTGTTAACAACACTGTCATCTCAGATTTTCAAAATATGCTTTTCAACCATAGGAAAACAATAATTTGTGTAACAGTAGCTAGCTAGCGTAGCATTTAGCGTTAGCATTAGCGTTAGCATTAGCGTTAGCATTTAGCAGGCAACTATCACAAAAACAAGTAAAGCCTTCAAATAAAATAACTTACCTTTGAAGAACTTCTGATGTTTTCAATGAGGAGACTCTCAGTTAGATAGCAGATGCTCCGTTTTTCCAAAAAGATTCTTTGTGTATTAGAAATAGCTCCGTTTTGTACATCACATTTGGCTACCAAAAAAAAAAAAAAAAAAAAAAAAAAAAAACGAAAATTCAGCCCTCAAAACGCGAACTTTTTTCCAAATTAACTCCATAATATCGACTGAAACATGGCAAACGTGGTTTAGAATCAATCCTCAAGGTGTTTTTCCACATATCTCTTCAATGATATATCCTTCGTGGAAGCCTGGTTTCTCCTTGCTCTCAAATGGAAAAATAATTGCACCTGGCTTTACGCTCCAATTTCGACGCAGGGACACCAGGCGGACACTTGGAAAATGTAGTCTCTTATGGTCAATCTTCCAATGATATGCCTACAAATACGTCACAATGCTGCTAACACTTTGGGGGAACGACAGAAAGTGTAGGCTCATTCCTTGCGCAATCACAGCCATATAAGGAGACAATGGAAAACAGAGCTTCAGAAATTCTGCTCATTTCCTGGTTGATGCATCATCTTGGTTTCGCCTGTAGAATGAGTTCTGGGGCACTTACAGACAATATCTTTGCAGATTCTGAAACTTCAGAGTGTTTTCTTTCAAAAACTGTCAAGAATATGCATAGTCGAGCATCTTTTCGTGACAAAATATCGCGCTTAAAACGGGAACGTTTTTTATCCAAAAATGAAATAGCGCCCCTAGAGATCAAAGAGGTTAAGGGGGCTGAATAATTTTGCACGCCCAATTTTTCAGTTTTTGATTTGTTAAAAAAGTTTGAAATATCCAATAAATGTCGTTCCACTTCATGATTGTGTCCCACTTGTTGTTGATTCTTCACAAAAAAATACAGTTTTATATCTTTATGTTTGAAGCCTGAAATGTGGCAAAAGGTCGCAAAGTTCAAGGGGGCCGAATACTTTCGCAAGGCACTGTAGTCATATCATTTATTATATTATAACACTAAGGATGGTGGGAGTCATATAATGTATTATATTATCACACTAAGGCTGGTGCGAGTAATATCACATAGTATATTATCACACTAAGGCTGGTGGGAGTCATATCATGTATTATATTATCACACTAAGGCTGGTGGGAGTCATATCATGTATTATATTATCACACTAAGGCTGGTGGGAGTCATATCATATATTATATTATCAAACTAAGGCTGGTGGGAGTCATATAATGTATTATATTATCATACTAAGGATGGTGGGAGTCATATCATGTATTATATTATCACACTAAGGCTGGTGCGAGTAATATCACATAGTATATTATCACACTAAGGCTGGTGGGAGTCATATCATGTATTATATTATCACACTAAGGATGGTGGGAGCCATACCATATAGTATATTATCACACTAAGGCTGGTGCGAGTAATATCACATAGTATATTATCACACTAAGGCTGGTGCGAGTCATATCATATAGTATAGTATCACACTAAGGCTGGTGGGAGTCACGTGGTGGCCAGGGTTGTGCTAATTTCACAGTTTCCCCTTCACTGTGGTTGACTGAAAGAGTTTCACTACCTAAAGTCACACAGACGCAGCACTTTGCAGGGAGACGACACAGCTATAGATGTACTTTAGAGTTGAGGTTAGAAGTTAAAGTTACTGTATTTGACCACAAGTGTGTTAAGATGTCAGAGGGAGTCTATGAAATCTCAGATGGATTTGAAGACGATGAGCCTGATGCAATGAAGAACACAGACATTGATGGTCAATTATATGCCAACGTAAGAGCCTTCAAGCCCAGACCACGAGAAGGAGTTGTTGCTTCAGGTAAGATTACGCACACGCACACACACACATTAAACAGGTGAGATTACCATGTAGTAATATAGCTTTGTAGCATTATAGCCGTGTGATCACGCTCTCTCGCTCTCTCTCGGTGTCAGAGGAAGGCCCTAAACATTGTCAAAGACTCCAGCCAGTGTCACGGTGCTGACTTTTGCCGAATAACTGCAGCAAAAGCCTCTTCCCCGTCCTCTGGCTAGGCAGAGTACTTTAGGATTTTAGTTACGTCGGTGTAACAAGGGCCTAGCCGTGCGGCCCTACCAACCTTCCTATTTATTCGTAATGGCCCTTCGCGTGAGTTGGGTTTGTTCCTTCTTTTTGTTCCTCCTTGTCACTCCCTTATTTTTCCGGTCTAGTATGAGGCCTTGGATAGATATACTCCTATTTAAATATTCTTAAGCGTTATGGATTCCTCCTATATTTCCTTACCTCCAAGTTATCTTTACCTATGTATATATCAATACCTAATAACAACTCCTATTAGTTATTATGCTCGTCAGCTAGTAGTCACTCGGAAACTAGTATTGGTATATGTTTTGACTTTCTTAAAAATATATTATTGTCCACACAATGAAATATTCTTTAGTGCAATCGCTTTAACCTATAGCGAGGGTTACTTTCTGTTCAGTGAGAGTGTCAAAGGCGTTTGCTCTCCAGATCGTTAATCTGGCCTTGTTGTCAAAGTTTCAATCTTTTATTTAGTCACTCTGTTTTTTGTCTTATACACATCATTACAATTCAATGGTTATACAGTTTCTCAATACAACAATAATGCTCAATCAATCCTTAATGCTTTAAGCTATGCCAGATAATTTTGCAAAACTTTAAATGCGTTAACACTTCTAGTGTTAAATTACCTTAAATGCTCAGCCCCTTGGTCACTTTCCTGTAAGTAAAACTTCAACAAGCATTTCTCAACGGCAGGCCTTACAAGTTAAAGTTACTGTATTTGACCACAAGTGTGTTAAGATGTCAGAGGGAGTCAATGAAATCTCAGATGGATTTGAAGACGATGA
Organism: Oncorhynchus clarkii lewisi; assembly: GCF_045791955.1. NCBI lineage: Eukaryota > Metazoa > Chordata > Actinopteri > Salmoniformes > Salmonidae > Oncorhynchus > Oncorhynchus clarkii. The sequence continues at coordinate 7,502,592 of NC_092165.1, read as the reverse complement.
GCCTGATGCAATGAAGAACACAGACATTGATGGTCAATTATATGCCAACGTAAGAGCCTTCAAGCCCAGACCACGAGAAGGAGTTGTTGCTTCAGGTAAGATTACGCACACGCACACACACACACACACACATTAAACAGTTGAAACAAGCATTTCTCAACGGCAGGCCATGCCTTCCTCCTGGCTACTCCAACCTCGGCCAACAGTTCCGCCCCCCCCCCCCCCCCCCCCCGCAGCTTCTCGCCCAAACCTCTCCAGGTTCTCCTTTACCCAAATCCAGATAGCAGATGTTCTGAAAGAGATGCAAAACCTGGACCCGTACAAATCAGCTGGGCTTGACAATCTGGACCCTCTATTTCTGAAACTATCCGCCGCCATTGTCGCAACCCCTATTACCAGCCTGTTCAACCTCTCTTTCATATCGTCTGAGATGCCCAAGGATTGGAAAGCTGCCGCAGTCATCCCCCTCTTTAAAGGGGGAGACACCCTGGACCCAAACTGTTACAGACCTACAGTGCCTTGCGAAAGTATTCGGCCCCCTTGAACTTTGCGACCTTTTGCCACATTTCAGGCTTCAAACATAAAGATATAAAACTGTATTTTTTTGTGAAGAATCAACAACAAGTGGGACACAATCATGAAGTGGAACGACATTTATTGGATATTTCAAACTTTTCTAACAAATCAAAAACTGAAAAATTGGGCGTGCAAAATTATTCAGCCCCCTTAAGTAAATACTTTGTAGCGCCACCTTTTGCTGCGATTACAGCTGTAAGTCGCTTGGTGTATGTCTCTATCAGTTTGGCACATCGAGTGACTGAATTTTTTTCCCATTCCTCCTTGCAAAACAGCTCGAGCTCAGTGAGGTTGGATGGAGAGCATTTGTGAACAGCAGTTTTCAGTTCTTTCCACAGATTCTCGATTGGATTCAGGTCTGGACTTTGACTTGGCCATTCTAACACCTGGATATGTTTATTTTTGAACCATTCCATTGTAGATTTTGCTTTATGTTTTGGATCATTGTCTCGTTGGAAGACAAATCTCCGTCCCAGTCTCAGGTCTTTTGCAGACTCCATCAGGTTTTCTTCCAGAATGGTCCTGTATTTGGCTCCATCCATCTTCCCATCAATTTTAACCATCTTCCCTGTCCCTGCTGAAGAAAAGCAGGCCCAAACCATGATGCTGCCACCACCATGTTTGACAGTGGGGATGGTGTGTTCAGCTGTGTTGCTTTTACGCCAAACATAACGTTTTGCATTGTTGCCAAAAAGTTCAATTTTGGTTTCATCTGACCAGAGCACCTTCTTCCACATGTTTGGTGTGTCTCCCAGGTGGCTTGTGGCAAACTTTAAACAACACTTTTTATGGATATCTTTAAGAAATGGCTTTCTTCTTGCCACTCTTCCATAAAGGCCAGATTTGTGCAATATACGAATGATTGTTGTCCTATGGACAGAGTCTCCCACCTCAGCTGTAGATCTCTGAAGTTCATCCAGAGTGATCATGGGCCTCTTGGCTGCATCTCTGATCAGTCTTCTCCTTGTATGAGCTGAAAGTTTAGAGGGACGGCCAGGTCTTGGTAGATTTGCAGTGGTCTGATACTCCTTCCATTTCAATATTATCTCTTGCACAGTGCTCCTTGGGATGTTTAAAGCTTGGGAAATCTTTTTGTATCCAAATCCGGCTTTAAACTTCTTCACAACAGTATCTCGAACCTGCCTGGTGTGTTCCTTGTTCTTCATGATGCTCTCTGCGCTTTTAACGGACCTCTGAGACTATCACAGTGCAGGTGCATTTATACGGAGACTTGATTACACACAGGTGGATTGTATTTATCATCATTAGTCATTTAGGTCAACATTGGATCATTCAGAGATCCTCACTGAACTTCTGGAGAGAGTTTGCTGCACTGAAAGTAAAGGGGCTGAATAATTTTGCACGCCCAATTTTTCAGTTTTTGATTTGTTAAAAACGTTTGAAATATCCAATAAATGTCGTTCCACTTCATGATTGTGTCCCACTTGTTGTTGATTCTTCACAAAAAAATACAGTTTTATATCTTTATGTTTGAAGCCTGAAATGTGGCAAAAGGTCGCAAAGTTCAAGGGGGCCGAATACTTTCGCAAGGCACTATATATACCTTTTTACAGGGGAAGTTCCCACTGGTGCTGTAGACCTACGTAACCTTAGGCCTGTGTGTTAAACGGAAGCTTCCTATTATTACCATTTAAGGTCATTCATCACTGACTCTCACATTGCTGCTTCCGTGTTACTGTTGGCTGATTATACTCAATCATACCAGCTGGTTGTTTCTACCACTGGAGGTGGCGTAGGTGGTATGTCAAGCGTCAGCTGGGAGAAGTCTATGATAGGTATCTCCTCTGCTTCTCCCTGTTGTCCAGTTTCCGCAGGTGCGGTCCATGGTTCCATGAGGTCCCGTGAATGCCCTGTGTTGTTGTCCCCATTGTTTGATGGAGTGGGCAGATTCTTTTCATCTCTTGTCACACCCTCTCCAGCATCTGAACACTCCTTTCTTTTAGTTCCTCGCCTCATTATTCCCCCATCATAGCGTACCCCTAACATTAGCCCACCTATTCTCTGTATCATGCCATAGCTAACCTCCTGCCCGTCTTCCATCTTCAACCAATACCTACTCTTGAGGTACCGACTGTCCTCCGTTACGGATCTAGCAGTTATTCTGCCGTACAATGGAAGGTTTACATATGACCCATCTTTGGGCCAGTCCTCTGTTTCATCTTCTGCATATGTACAGTACTAATACTTATTACTTGTTGCACCACAAAAGCAAGCCTTACAAACGTATGTAAAATACCTATACCCACGTCTGGTATCTCTAATTATTTTTTCTTTGGTTATGCTAGAACAACCCTCGCACCGATGGTTCCATCCTCCCCTGGTCCTGGCTCCATCCTGTGTAATATATTTCATTGTTTTGCCCTAATAACTCTATCTTCCCCGTTTGCCTGCCCCATTCTATTTCTTTACCATTATTCACAACCCTCAACTTTGCCTCTTCTCTGTATTGGGTCATTTCCCAAGCCAGCCCTCTTTTTACCATTACCCTCATTTTTGGCCAATCTCTGGCTTCCTCTAAGCAACCTAAACACACACTCTCCAAATCTTTCCCTCGCCAATTTAGCCTTCCATGTAGAGTCCCCTTTACACTAAATGCACACCCTCCACATAAGTCTAGTTCCCTGGTATTTTCCCAACACAACATATGCCCCTTGCAACAGTCATTCAGGTCAGGCCTATCCATTATTTGCCAATGTTCAATGAATGTCTCCATCCTAGCCATACACCATTCTCCTAAGATCTTTGCTTCCTCATACATCTGTTCTTCCTCTGAAGCTTCTGATTCCTATAATTCAGGGAAGATTGGTTAGACCATTATGTTATTGTCGCCTGCCTTTCTTGGCCTTCTTCTTGCCCTTCCTAATTCTGGGGTTTACCATACCTATAAGTTCATCCCCAATGTATTTCAGCTCCCTTCTCAGATCTCCTGCTGCTGCCTCACCTTACTACTGAACTAGTAAGATCTGCAATTTTGGACCAGTTAGGTCCCTCGCCCTTATCATCTGATCCATCTCCTTGTATGGTTTTACATTGTCTTTCCTCTGTTGCCTTTAGCGCCCAGATAGGTCTCCAGGCTGGCCTTTGCGCCGTCTGCCTCCTAACTCCTGCGTCTAGCAACCCACTGGGGCCATTGCCTTTCCTCTGATGCCTTTAGCGCCCAGATAGGTCTCCAGGCTGGCCCCTGTGCCGTCTGCCTCCTAACTCCTGCGTCTAGCAGCCCGCTAGTGCCATTGTCTTTCCTCTGATGCCTTTAGCGCCCAGATAGGTCTCCAGGCTGGCCCCGGTGCCGTCTGCCTCCTAACTCCTGCGTCTAGCAGCCCGCTAGTGCCATTGTCTTTCCTCTGATGCCTTTAGCGCCCAGATAGGTCTCCAGGCTGGCCCTGTGCCGTCTGCCTCCTAACTCCTGCGTCTAGCAGCCCACTAGGGCCATTGTCTTTTGAGCACACCCAAACCATCCTTTCACTAACTGCCTACCTCTCTCTTTCTGTCTTTCCTCCGTTTCTTTCCTTGATCTCTGATTATCCTGTCTGTGCCTTGGCATATACCTTCTTAGTCCCCTTATCTTCAAACCTGGTCCCTCTCCATGTTCTTCCTTACTTTCTTCTATAAGGAGAACCGGTTCTTTTCCTTGCCCCTCTACCTTTTTCTGGGCCCGTACCTCTTCCTCAGTTAATCTCCTCCTCACTCCATGTTTACTAGCTCTTGGCCTATAGATATCTCCTAACATCATTTCTACCCATCTGTTGTCCGTCATGCAAGCCCCTATGTTGCAATCCAACATCTTCCACTTAAGGCTAAATCTCCTGACGGTGCTCTCGTGCCACTCCGCCCCGACCTTATCTCGACTTATGTCCTGATGTTTCTCCAGGACTTCTAAGTCCTCTTTGGTCCAAAATGTCTCCAAGTCCCCTAGCATAACTTGGGGCTCTCTCCTTGTGTCTCTTTCCATTGTTGTTCTTAATTTTTTCATCACCAGAGGTGGTGATCCATATTTCCAATTCGCTGGCCGACATGGGCATTTGCTACTGTCTTTGAAGTCTACTATTGTATTTTCTTTCCTTCCTATCGCCACTCTACGCCTTCCTGCTGTGGCTTTTATGTTAACCCCGAATCCCCAGGATGTAACTGCGCCAAAGTACTCCTCCTCACCTATTCTTTCTATCAGATACGCCTCATGAGGTTCATAACAATCCTCGCATAGCCATGTGGTTCCAGATAGGACTACCCCATGTATGTCTTCCTGCTCCAATTCTCCGAGGGCCAATCTCCCACATCGCCCACAATTTATCATGACTCTGTCCTCAGCTCCCTTACACCACAACCACCTACTCTCTTCTACTCTAATTATCCTACCTTTTTAGCCCACCCTTTCTTCCCTCTCCCCATCTTGTTTTAAATCATATCCAGGTCTTACCCCCTCGGACTTCTCAGGGTTTTCCTAGGAATATGAGGGGGAGAAAAGATTGGTAAGCACAAAACCCATAATTGCCTTAGTTCATTCCATTTCCCGTGAAAATGGTGCACGGCATTAAGGGCCATAGCTATAACTACCCATATTACTATGTGTAGTGCTTTTCCTAATACCTGTCTCCTAATTTTGCTTCTTTTATTTTTCAGTTTTTTTAGTTCTTTCCACAACTGCATTGTTATTATTACCAAAATTCGCCCTTCCATTACCCATCCAGCGTATGCAAATCCCTTCAATTGTTCACATAGCCCTGTGGTATCTGTCGTGTTTACTTTAAAGCCTCCTATCTGGCCTTTTGCCCCGAAGACTGTTGCCATAGTTTCTCCGAATTGTATTAACCTATAATGTTTCCCCAGTACTGGTGCCACTTGTTTTATTACCACAGGTACCATAGACAACATTACTATCCATCCTTTGGATAAACCAAACCTAATCACTGCCACTAGGGTGGTAAGTATTATTGCTAACAATGTTATAACCCCCTGACCCTGCCTATTTTTCTAACCCAACGTTCCCCAAATCATAATCTGTAGTAGTTGACACAACGTGATAGCTACCTTCTCCTGAGGGTCTCTTTGAGTCAGGTCCCTGTCCTCAAAGTCGGATTGGTTGGAGGAGTTGGATGCCATTTTCTTGGGAGGTTTTGGTAATGTCTATGGTTTAGAAGCTTTTCTTTATTGTGTTGTAATCAGGCTGCTTAAGTCGTTTGTGCCTTATTGTGCAGAAACAGCTACCCTTTATTCACCTTCAGCCAGTGCCCCCTCCCCTTGTCAGGCACTGCCTACTTCCTTTACTAGAGCAGTGCATGTTCGCGGTTGACACCTCGGCGGGTCACAAATTTGTGACTTCTAGTAGGTCTACCCGTGTTCCATCTGTCTCCCGTTGCTCTAATCGGCCAGGAGATCTTTGATGTACTCTCTCGTATACCATAGTCCATATTATTACTCCTTTGCATATCTTCCACAAGAGTTTTAGCATTAACTTTAATAACTCTCTCAGTAGTCTACGGGTTATTTTCATTATTTTAAATAGGGATAGCCACCGCTTCCTCATGTACTGCCTCTACTGGAAGTCCCATCCTTTTGGCGTAGCTTAGGGCAATCATAAGCACTATGAATATCAAGATCCCTACTGTAATACTTAGTCCTAGACAGAATTTGTATTTTATTTCTTGCCACCATGAAGTGACTTCCTCCCATTTATCATTTATGTCTGTGACCAACTTATTTACTGGTTCCACTATTATATAATTTGCCATTTTAGCCATCCCTGTGGTAAAACCTCCCCATGCTCTAGTTAACCAGCTGACTCCTAAAACATTACTCATAGTGGTGTCCTAATCTTGATACCACGTTATGCCATCTGCTCATTCGTCCCAGAACCTTCTCTTCAATATGTTACAGTAGTTTTCCTGCCCCATAGTTTTTAACAGCTCCAAATTTTGTTTAATTATACTGCACCCTTCTGATACCGTACTATTGTCAAATAACTGTTTACACGTGGACATATTCCAAGTCAGGGTCATATTCTTATCCCAGTCTGACCCTTTTCCCCATAGGTCTCCCCATGGTTCGTCCTGTTGTGGCCACATTAGCTTTATGGCCCATTCCTTATACCGTCCCATCAGCCACCGGGGCGGTCATGGGTTCAAGGGTATATCTAGCCCAATCTGCTAGAGAGGGATCTGTTCTAAGGGTCTGATCCCTGGTGCCAGCTATATCCCCTTGATTTACATGGAATTTAATGCCTCCATAGCATGCTAATTGTACGTATCCTCCGGTTAACGGAGGGGGGTCTAGCGGGCGTTTATCCCATCCCATTGCTATTGGGTCAAATGTTTTGGACACTGTGGCACTCTTCATACTAGTGCTGGCTTCAAAGTTTTTAATGATTGTTAATGCCTTCCTACTCATTTTAACCATGGTTGTATTCCATTTTTGTAGCATTAATCTCTGCATCCATATAAGGGTATCAGTGTTCAATCTTCCTATTGGGGGGAAACTATATCCAAATTGATGCACATGTTCCATTCTGTCATGTGCTCTTATACTCTTTATAATACCTCCTCCCACCAATACTCTGGAGTGGCACGCACCCCTTGCGTTTACCATGTCTACCAACTTTTGGTTTGCTTCCTCATTCCTGCCTGAGAAGGCCGGAGCTACCCCCAGCATTCCAGGTGAAGGATAATGTCCCCCTGACCATCTATGGAAGTGGGGGATTCCTGATTCTTTCAATATGCCATGGGCTGAGATGCAATGGTATCGTGTCCAGGCTTCAGTTTTATTCGCAGGGGGTCTAACCCATTGGTCATAATACTGTTGGGCGGTCTTCCCTCTTTTCCTATAGAACGGGCTATTTGGTTCTTGTCCCCAGTTCCATAATGGGGCTTTAGAACACATTCTTTGGGCCATCTCAAGGCTTTGTTGATAATTTTCTTTCAAACTCCTAAGGTCCAGTGTTGTCCATGGGGTTGACCTGGGATAGGCCAACCCTGGGTTTGTATTATTCTGTGTCGTAAGGCATACCCATCCTGAGGTGGAATACGTTATCGTTTTTTCTCCTGGCCTGGCAGAGTGGGGAATGTCATTAGGGGTGCATTGTACTGGTACCCCCCATCACTTAGTAAATGCCCTGTATATGGGTATTGAATTCTGGCATCTTTCTTGTTCTTTCTCTAAACCTTGTATAATTTCTCTTTCTTGTTTTTCGTATATTACCCCTAGGGTTAGTCCAAATACTAATGCGCTTGGCACTATGATTATGGTGGAAAGAATACTTACCCACCAACACCATCCTATCTTACACTCCCTATGCCTGGTTCTATATTCCCCCAGTCTCATGCTTCCCTGTGGAGACAGAGGGGGTTCTAATTAGTTTTATTTATTTATTTTTTACAAATGGGCGACCTAGTATCCCTTTGTCTAGATGTGCCCTCTCCAGGGTCTTGTGTGTCTGGAGTTGTTTTCCTTTTTATTAGGTTAATAAACCTTCCAATTTTTCCTTGTGGATCAGGTGGAGCAGCTTCATTTCTACCTCTTCCCTCTCCAGGAGCTGCTTTCCTGTCCACCAACATGTGGCAAGAGTATACAAAGTCCAATTTAGTCTTAGGGTCCTGGGCAATGTATATTTGCCAGCCCAATTTCACCATGTGCCTTTCTCTTTTGTCACCTCGGACGGGTTCTGTATTCTCTATAGCCATAAGCTTAGAGACATAGCACATTGTCTTTTCTTTCCTCATTATTAACCTACCCCAGTGACGTTCTCTCACTGGCTTATATGCTCCTTCCCACCAGCATCTTCTTATTACTCCATGGTGGTCGTTTCTGACATGGTTATTGTCTAATTCATATTCATCATCTTGTTCCCGGTCACGTCTGTTTATCAGCATCTGACTTTCCTTGGGTTCCATAGGGAAAGATTCCCGTCTACCATCATCCAACATTCTGGTTTTCCTTTACTGGTCCCATATCCCGTAAGGGGTACTGGGTCTCTTTCCCTGGCTTTTAGCCACTCTTCACTATTCCTATAGGTACTAGACCCTTTTGCCAACTGGAAAGGTCCTTGTTCTACCGGCCAGAGATGGTCTTCTAGCCTTACTGGCGTAAGCAAGCTCCCTCTTAGTAAGACCGTATTTCCCTTAACTTTCTGATTTCTACACTCCATACTGCCTCTAGGTTGTATGATTCCCCTGTGGTTCCACATGCATAAGCATCTTTTAGGGTCCCAGGTTCCCGATACTACTTGTACTCCCCGTACACAATTCGAGAATACATGTAATCCACATGCTCTACACTTGAGTATGTGGCCTACTCTTTGTCTCCCGCCTTTCTCTCCACTATCACTTCGTGTTGCCGATTGCCTAAGGCTAAGATTAGCCGGTCCTTGGTATTGGACCTCGGCAGTTGGTTCTCCACAGATGTCACATGGTACAGTGCTCATATGTCCTGACCCTGTAACATCCATACACTTACGTTCTTGCCACAACACCTTTGTGTTCACGGCCACCACCACCCCAACCTTGACTAAATCCTCATGCCAGGTGTGTGAGGCAACCCATATAGTGTCTCCAGAACGGCGCACTTGCAGCCCTGACCTGCAGTTAAGCAGATGCAACCATTCTGGCACCACCTCTGGGGGGACATACTTTCTTAAGTTGGGAGATATCTACTGTTATATTACTGTCTACTTTAACTGGGTTAGCACTGACATCCTCAGTTATTTGCTGTCTCTTTTTTACATTTTTTAGTTACTCTGTTCCCTGTATCAGCTCCTGGTGGTTTCTTGATCCTAATCCAGTCTCCCACCTTTAACACACAAGGTAGAGGGGGAGACTGGGTGTTAGCTATCTCCACCACTGTGCTGATCCCGGCGAAACCCATTAACTCTCTGGGGCTGGGTCCTGTATCTGTGGGAGTATGATTTAACTCCACACAGGCCTGTGTCAACTTGGGTCCCAATGTTGTTTTAAGCTTTCCAATTGTTCTCTACGCGCAACCATTTGCTTGAGGAGTATAAGGAGGGGAGAATATGTGCGAGACTCCCTGCTCGGCACACCAATCCTCCACTCTCTTATTCTTATTTTGAGTCCCATTGTCAGTCCTTAACAATTGGAATGGACCTAGAGCAAGGGTTAGAAGGTTAAGCATCTGCAATACTGGTACCGCATTGGATGAATTTGATGTGAGCACTATTGAGTATCCTGTAGCAAAACACACCACTACTATAGCGTACCTGTGCCCTAAGGAGGTGGCCACCTTCATAGGGCCCATAGCATCTAAGGCTATTTGCTTCCATGGTGTGGTGCACTTAATGTGTTGATCTGCAATCTTGCCTAGGTTACTAACCTTTTGTTCTTGGCATATGATGCATCTCGTGCATATCTCTAGTACTTCTTCTCTAGTATAGAAAATGCCCTCGTCTGTTAGTCTTTTCATGAATATACGGGACCCCAAGTGGCCCCAATCTTCATGGAGTGCTTTCAGTTTGTCTTTTTCTCGTTTATAGCGAACTATTCTTCCCATTTGAACTAGTTAATCTACCTATTTATTGCCTAGTTGGTTAAAGTCTGCTTCTGCACTTACTGACTCGGCAGTGTGAGCCTTTTAATGACTTACCACTATGTTCATTTTATCCATTAACTCATGGATTTTCCTCCACTCACCCTCATATTGAATTGGCTTATTTTTGGCACCTCTGTACCCGTTATTCTGCCAAATCTTTTTATCTGAGGCCATAGCTTGCGCACAGTAATAACTGTCGGTCACTATTTCTATCCTTTTCAGGTTAGACCCTATACAGTGTAAAAGTGCCTCTAGCACTGCCATTAGCTCTGCCTTTTGGGCTGTCCCTGTTATTGTTTGACTCTGTTTGGTCAGAGTATCTCCTGTAGCTTTATTTTTCACTATAAAGCCCCATCTGTTTTTTTTCCGGACTTCTCGCCTCCATCCGTAAAGACCACTATAACCCTGGGTTTTTCTTTTGCTGTTTTATGCTTCCTTTGCCTTGCTTTAGGAGGTTCATCTTCTTGTTCCCAACCTTTGTTTGCTACAAAGAGTACTGCCTTGGTTCCTACTACATTTCTCCATTTGTCCCAGGTGGTGGTTGTCACCCTAGCATTTTCTTTGTGTGGTTGTCTGCCCATAGCCTGTTTAGCTCCTGGTCTTTTATTATAATTTGTTGACCCTGAGTCAGTGATACTATCTTGTTCCAATATATTTCTAATAGGGCCATCTTGGCTCCTTCAGACGTATATTTTTTCACTGGTCCCTTTAAGTGTTTACTGCAGCACTTCACTGTTCTCTCCGATCCTTCATTGGCCACCCATATGAACCCGTCCCTATCTATGTCCTCCCCTTCTAATTTTACAAATATCCATAGGGGCAGATTGGGGTTTCTTGGCTACAGCTGCCATCTTTTGTAACTTTATCCACAATTCAGTCATTTTGTCTGTCCAAATGATTGGCTCTTTCCCATATTGCTTATGTGACAGCTCTAGTTGGTAATTTCGTCTGGTAGTGCCCTTATAGCAATGCTTAGCTACTCTGCTATAGCCGGGTATATGGTTTCTAATATACCCTAGGATACCTAGACATTTCTGCATCTCATTCACTGTTTGTGGCTTCTCCATTTTCTGCACTTTTTCTAGGTACCCTTCACTCGCAGTTATTCTGTCGCTGATTGTGAAACCGAGAAAGCTGACTTCCTTACTGCCTATCTGTAATTTTGTCAGATTCAGTTTCATGCCTGCAGTATTCAAATTGGTTAAGGCCTCTTTTGTGTCTGGCTATTTTGCATAAGATGAGGAGATTTTCTTCTCCTTGTAGCATATTTATCCCTAAGTGGTTTGTTATTTTCATATATTTTTTAAAGTCCATCCTGAAATTTTACCCTGAGGTGTCCACTCTTTGCATTATTTACTTCCCTGTAAAGTCCCATTCCCCTACTCCTGTGTCAGTGTCTAACTGACCTAATACATTTGCACATGGGTCACTATCTGTCTCAGCTCTTTCAATGTAGTTATGTCTATGTTTAACTTCCTCTTAACTGCTGCTTTAATGGCTGTGGTTTAAAAACTGCCTTTTTCTCTTCCGCATCTGCTTCCTGTTGCCGCAGCTAATACTGTCAGTACTAGATATGGTTTCTGTTTTCAAATATTGACTGACTGTCTCACTGTCTCCCTGTTTACACTAATGAATTTTATAGAACTCAACATTTCTATGTAGTAACCTATAATATAATTATATAGTTCAACTTAATTAACCCGATACGCTCAATGACCCTGGGTCACAACAGATGCCATATATTCTTGTCATCTTTCTACTATTTGAAGACAAACCTTCAAATGATTAGATAAGGCCAAAACGCTGCTAAACATAGCATATGTTTTCTGTACTAATGAAATCTCTCTTTCGGGAGTCCACTGTATTTTATCTAACAATAACCTGGGTTAATCTTAACTCAGTCGCATCAATAATTTGATATATGTTGCGTAGTATGGGATCCATTATCTACAGTACTTTATTATCCCTAAGAACTGCAACATATTTATTTTCATAATTAAATTGAATGTTTATAAAATCAATCTTTTTCTACCTTCATCTTTTTTTCTGCCCTGTTGGCTTAAAATATATCCTAAATATTTAACATAAATCTTCCTGCATGGCTCTCAACATTACACTAGTGTCTCCTAGATTGGTTGGAGTCCCGTCTTGTAGCAGGGCCATTGCCATGGGGTACCAGGGCTGTGCATAGAAGGCCACTTTGCCACAATACACACTTACATCCTCTGGCCGCCCTTCTTTTTCTGGAATGACTTTTAATTAGAACCCAATTTCGTATTATTACGAGGTCTTCCTGCCTTGACGGCGTTGAAAATAATTTACTCCTGTTGCCATATCTTCACCTTGAGGTTTGTATAAATTTCCTATTTAGTTATAAACTCTATAGTATTTTCTAGTTTCCTCAAGGATTTTTTCCTCAAAGAGTAGACTCTAACCCGCCATTGCTCTTTACCTTGAGATTTTATTTAGATTTCCTATTTAGTTATAAACTCTATAGTACTTTCTTATCTCTCAGGGCTATTTGCCTAATCCTGTTATTGGAGGGGCCGTCTGTTCCCTCTTGGTCAGCGGCCCCAGGGTATTCCTGGTACGCACATTGCGAGCCTAGTGCTGGGTATGCCTGCCTTTTGCCTGCGTATCATTTCCTGTTCTGTACCATTATTTTCTACCCTACATTGCTCCTCCTGAGCTGCCGTAGTATCTATGGTAGTTGCCATGGTTTTCTTTCTCTGGGTATATAGGTCCTTAACTTATTTAGTTTTCAGAGTATTATTACTATCGGTGCCCCACGTTGGGCGCCAAGTGTCACGGTGCTGACGTTTACCCAATACCTGCAGCAAAAGCCTCTTCCCCGTCCTCTGGCTAGGCAGAGTACTTTAGGATTTTAGTTACTTCGGTGTAACAAGGGCCTAGCCGTGCGGCCCTACCAACCTTCCTATTTATTCGTAATGGCCCTTCGCGTGAGTTGGGTTTGTTCCTTCTTTTTGTTCCTCCTTGTCACTCCCTTATTTTTCCGGTCTAGTATGAGACCTTGGGTAGATATACTCCTATTTAAATATTCTTAAGCGTTATGGATTCCTCCTATATTTCCTTACCTTCAAGTTATTTTTACCTATGTATATATCAATACCTAATAACAACTCCTAGTAGTTATTATGCTCGTCAGCTAGTAGTCACTCGGAAACTAGTATTGGTATATGTTTTGACTTTCTTCAAAATATATTATTGTCCACACAATGAAATATTCTTTAGTGCAATCGCTTTAACCTATAGCGAGGGTTACTTTCTGTTCAGTGAGAGTGTCAAAGGCGTTTGCTCTCCAGATCGTTAATCTGGCCTTGTTGTCAAAGTTTCAAGCTTTTATTTAGTCACTCTGTTTTTTATCTTATACACATTATTACAATTCAATGGTTATACAGTTTCTCAATACAACAATAATGCTCAATCAATCCTTAATGCTTTAAGCTATGCCAAATAATTTTGCAAAACTTTAAATGCGTTAACACTTCTAATAATATTGACTAAATAGCAAAAATAGTTAAATTACCTTAAATGCTCAACCCCTTGGTCACTTTCCTGTAATTGGTATTCTCACAGCTATGACACTAGATTCCGAATTCCAATATCTCTATACACTTCCAACTCTGTGTATGGACTCAATATATTATAACTGGTACTTTGCTGTTACCTTGTATTGCCAGTCACATGATTGCCAGAGACCTGATGTCTCACTGAGTGACTGCCACTTCGTCTGTATTCAAGAGGCGTTTAGACCTCTGTGTTTCGTAGACTCAGTCTCGGGGTCACTAAATTCAACCAAGTATATTCAGATAAGTGATCCAATAAGTACTTAGGCAAAATAATCCAGTTCTCTAATATTGTTATAGTCTAACAAAAAGCGTATAGTCCAATAGTAAATTTACCTGTGATGATCCTCCATATGAAGACTGTCTCATATGTCAGTGAGGATCACGCTGTCTTATGATCTCTGTTCTCTTTATATACCTTTTTACAGGGGAAGTTCCCACTGGTGCTGTAGACCTACATCACCTTAGACCTGTGTGTTAAACAGAAGCTTCCTATTATTACCATTTAAGGTCATGCACTACTGACTCTCACATTGCTGCTTCCGTGTTACTGTTGGCTGATTCTACTCAATCATACCAGCTGGTTGTTTCTACCACTGGAGGTGGCGTAGGTGGTATGCCAAGCGTCAGCTGGGAGAAGTCTATGATAGGTATCTCCTCTGCTTCTCCCTGTTGTCCAGTTTCCGCAGGTGCGGTCCATGAGGTCCCGTGAATGCCCTGTGTTGTTGTCCCCATTGTTTGATGGAGTGGGCAGATTCTTTTCATCTCTTGTCACACCACTCTAATCATAGACTGCTCTCTCTGCTACCGCATGGCAAGCAGTACCAGAGTGCCTAAGTCTAGGTCTAAGAGGCTTATAAACAGTTTCTACCCCCAAGCCATAAGACTCCTGAACGTCTATTCAAACGGCTACCCAGACTATTGGCATTGCCCCCCGTCTTTTACCCAACATGTACATATTACTTCAATTACCTCGACACCAGTGCTCCCACACACTGACTCTGTACCGGTAACCCCTGTTTATAGCCTCGCTATTGGTAGTCTACTGCTGCTCTTTAATTATTTGTTACTTTTATTTTTTTTTTTTGTTTTTTCTTAAAACACCTGTTGGATACGGCGCATGTGACAAATACAATTTCATTTTATTTATTTGTGCCAATCGTGAATGATACAGTAAAACACATTACCAAATATCATACTTTAATAATGTGTGATTCAGTACATTTTCAGTGGTGGAAGAGACCCTCTGGAGTTGCTGCAGTGTGTCTGGGGCTGCTGTGTGTTCTCCTACTGGCTGGGATCATAGGCCTGTCTGTCTACTGTAAGTTTAGTATGTTGTCACTGAGACTCAAGTAGCCTACTTAATCATACTTAATCATTAATGGTGTTTTAGTTACATGTTTGATGAACTTTTCCCTTTTACAGATGGAGTCACAGATCATCACACCTCAACAGAGAGAGAACAGCTACAGACCAGTTACAACAACCTGACTAAAGAGAGAGAACAGCTACAGACCAGTTACAACAACCTGACTAAAGAGAGAGACCAGCTACAGACCAGTTACAACAACCTGACTAAAGAGAGAGACCAGCTACAGACCAGTTACAACAACCTGACTAAAGAGAGAGACCAGCTACAGACCAGTTACAACATCCTGACTAAAGAGAGAGACCAGCTACAGAAAGAGAAAGATGATGTCATGTCAAAGTTATCTAATCTGAGTGAGTTCACCTAATAAATGATCATAACATCACATATCTAATATGCAGTCAACTTGTGTTTGTATTCTACAATAATATGTGCAGAATAATAAGATGGAAATTCATGTTATTGTCTTGTAGAACAAACCAGGCCAGAAGGCTGGCATAAGTTTGAATCCAGTTGGTACTTCCTGTTTACTGAGGCTAAAACATGGGAAGAGAGCAGACAGGAATGTCTGAAGAGAGGAGCAGACCTGGTGATCGTAAACAGTGATAAGGAACAGGTGAGAGAGAGATATATGGCAGGGGGGGGGCTTATGATCAAACATGCCTTGGTCAGTAATGTATCTTCCAGTATTTAACACATGTAGTCTATAGTAGTTGACAATACCAGTATCTTTCTCACCAACAGGAGTTTCTCTTTGGCCTTACTAAGAAAGCCTGGATTGGTCTGACTGACTCTGTTACTGAGGGGACCTGGAAATGGGTGGACGGAAACCCACTGACCACCCCAAGGTAAGAGACTACTGCTCTAATAACACTGACCACATCTCTCTTGGTTCTGAGAGAGCTTCCAGTCTAACTCTGTGTTGTTCATACACTAGGTTCTGAGAGAGCTTCCAGTCTAACTCCGTGTTGTTCATACTCTAGGTTCTGAGAGAGTGGTCAGTCTCACTCTGTTGTTTCTACTGCAGGTTCTGGGGGAGTGGACAGCCTAATGGTGATGAGTCGGAGGACTGTGCGTTGTTCTCTCACAGTTCACCAGACCAAGGAAAATGGCATGACTATCCGTGTTCATCTAACCATTACTGGGTCTGTGAGAAATAGTTCTCTCTCACTGTTAGTTATGATGTTGATTGTCACTCTGGAAGTCATGATACCAGCTACAGGACTTCAGAAAGTATTCACAGCCTAGACTTTTTCCACATTTTGTTGTTTACACGCTGAATTTGTAAATGGATTCAATTGAGATTTTATTGCCACTGTCCTACACACAATAACTCATAATGTCAAAGTGGAGATATGTTTTTCATTTTTTTTTTTACAAATTAATAAAAGATTTAAAGCTGAAATGTCTTGAGTCAGAAAGTATTCAACCCCTTTGTTATGGCATACCTAAATACGTTCAGGAGTAAAAATGTGCTTAACCTTGATACATGATAAGTTGCATAGGCTGACTCTGTGTGAAATACAGAGTACAGTATATCTACATTCTCTCCTCTAAATCTAAACAACAAATATTTGTCACATTTTTTCTCTCTTCCTCATTCTCTTAATTTTCTTCTTCCTCCTCTGTCTCTCTCTGACACTAAGGCTCCATTCTCCCATCTCCTCTACTCCCATCTCCTCTCCTCCCATCTCCTCTCCTTCAGTTTCCTGTCTCCTCTCCTCCTCACCTGAGTTGAGAAACCCTGCATTATGATACTGATTCTAACCATATTTTATTCATCTGTTTAGAGCTAGCTTCACCTGATCGAGGATCATGATATCTACCCAAAATCCTAACCTTAGCCATTATGGTGAGGAATGTAAACTGACCTGAGATCTGTGTCTAGAGGCAACTTTATCCTGCTCTTTTAAGGCCCTGTGGTAAGAAGGAGTTGTCAAACATGCTTCAGCCTAGCTTAAACTAAAAGGCAATCAGGGACTTGAAAATCCCCAAAATATTCCTTATTCCAGGGCACTTGAACTGTTTCAGCATAGATCATAAAGATGTATTTACTAGATACAAACAGGCTTCTGTTTTCCCTCTGGTAATTTTTTTTCCCTATTCAGTGCACCACTTTTGACTCTCTCCTCTGTCTCTTCTCATACTCTACACCTATATTATCATTATTATTATTATACTCTACACCTATATTATTATTAATATTATTATACTCTACACCTATATTATTATACTCTACACCTATATTTTCATTATTACTATGATACTCTACACCTATATTATTATTAATATTATTATACTCTACACCTATATTATCATTATTATTATGATTATACTCTACACATGTATTATCATTATTATTATGATTATACTCAACCTATAATAATATTATTAGTATTATTATACACTACACCTATATTTTATTCATATTATTATTACCTATAATATGTTTATTATTATTATTATACTCTATTCCTATATTATTATTATACTCTATTCCTATATTATTATTATTATACTCTATTCCTATATTATTATTATTATACTCTATTCCTATATTATTATTATTAATATTATTATTATTATACTCTATTCCTATATTATTATTATTATACTCTATTCCTATATTATTATTATTATTCTCTATTCCTATATTATTATTATTATACTCTATTCCTATATTATTATTATTATACTCTATTCCTATATTATTATTATTAATATTATTATTATTATATTCTACTCCTATATTGTTATTATACTCTATTCCTATATTATTATTATTATACTCTATTCCTATATTATTATTATTATACTCTATTCCTATATTATTATTATTAATATTATTATTATTATATTCTACTCCTATATTATTATTATACTCTATTCCTATATTATTATTATTATACTCTATTCCTATATTATTATTATACTCTGTTCCTATATTATTATTATATTCTACTCCTATATTATTATTATTATACTCTATTCCTATATTATTATTATTATACTCTATTCCTATATTATTATTATTATACTCTATTCCTATATTATTATTATTAATATTATTATTATTATATTCTACTCCTATATTATTATTATACTCTATTCCTATATTATTATTATTATACTCTATTCCTATATTATTATTATTAATATTATTATTATTATACTCTACTCCTATATTATTATTATACTCTATTCCTATATTATTATTATACTCTGTTCCTATATTATTATTATACTCTACACCTATATTATTATTATTATACTCTACACCTATATTATTATTATGATACTCTACACCTATATTATTTTTATACTCTACACCTATATTATTATGATACTCTACACCTATATTATTATTATACTCTACACCTATAATATTATTATACTCTATACATATAATATTATTATTATTATTAATATTATTATTATTATTATTATTATTATATTCTACTCCTATATTATTATTATTATTATTATTATTATATTCTACTCCTATATTATTATTATACTCTATTCCTATATTATTATTATACTCTATTCCTATATTATTATTATTATACTCTATTCCTATATTATTATTATTATACTCTATTCCTATATTATTATTATTATACTCTATTCCTATATTATTATTATTATACTCTATTCCTATATTATTATTATTAATATTATTATACTCTATTCCTATATTATTATTATACTCTATTCCTATATTATTATTATACTCTACACCTATAATATTATTATTATACTCTATTCCTATATTATTATTATTATACTCTACACCTATATTATTATTATTATACTCTACACCTATATTATTATTATACTCTACACCTATATTATTATTATACTCTATTCCTATATTATTATTATACTCTATACATATATTATTATTATACTCTACACCTATATTATTATTATACTCTATACATATATTATTATTATACTCTATTCCTATATTATTATTATACTCTATTCCTATATTATTATTATACTCTACACCTATATTATTATTATACTCTACACCTATAATAACATTATTATTATGATACACCTGCTAGATGCTCTTTCATTGTTGTGGTGAAACACATGTTATTCATTGAGTTCATGTATTTAGTTGATAGGCTTACACACATGATGTTCACGTCACAGGAGGCGGGACCTTAATTGGGGAGACCAGGCTCGTGGTAATGGCTGGAGCGGAATCAGTGGAACCATATCAAATACATCAAACATATGGTCTCCATGTGTTTGATGCCGTTTCATTTGCGCCGTTCCAGACATTACTATGAGCCGTCCTACTGGGGTGGCAGGTAGCCTAGTGGTTAGAGCATTGAACTAGTAACAGGAAGGTTGCTAGATTGAATTCCTGAGCTGACAAGGTAAAAAATCTGTTGCTCTGCCGCTGAACAAGGCAGTTAACCCACTGTTCCCCGGTAGGCCGTCTTTGTAAATAAGAATTTGTTCTGAACTGACTTGCCTGGTTAAATAAAAAAATAAAAAAACATTTTACATTTAAAATAGCCTCAGCAACCTCCACTGGTTCACATACTAAATATAGACTGTGTGTGTGTTCAGGACCCAGTGACTTTTGCCCTAGTGAAGGAAGAAGGTGACACAGTTGGGAAGGAGAAGTGTCCTTATGATCCCAGACAACGTCACACTGCTGTTACTGCAGGTCAGGCACACAAACACGCTCACACTCTATCACATCCTGTCTATATGTGTACTGTAGATGGAGTGCTGTACACCGCCTCCCCTTCTAACTTCCTGGGCACGATGTTTGACATCACCAGGTCAACAGGTCAACAGGTGCGCGTGCATCAGTCCATCAACTGGCTCAGTGGTGAGACCCATCTGTCAATCACACACACTCCAAATGCATGTTGGGAAAGATGATAAAATACTTCTACTGTCCAAACTTCTGTAACACCAAACAACAACAGAATGTGTCCAATGAAGAGTTTAACTCAGGATGTGGTTTAGCAGTGTAGTGTTACTTACCTAATGAGTTCTCTTTGATGATGGTCTATATCTTTAACCATCCACATGTTTTATGCCAGTAAAGTCATACCGTATAAAATAAACATCACCACAGCTCTGATGGAAACAGGATGTTTTGGTATAATTTTATAAATTCCAACAGATAACTTTTTCTTTTCGACATGGTGGGATATTTTTGTGGCGGTAGAAAGAATTATGTGAGAAGTGCCGATGGAAACATCTTTATATGCTAGTATTGATGTAACAACCATCATAAGTAAACTGGGAGTCATGCGATGACATGTTGTGTGGTCCTCCCACTACGACTCGGGAAGTCATGCAGTTTATTAGGCTACAGATGAAATAACTGAAAGTGCAAGGTGATTTTGACGCTCTTTTCCAATAAATATTGAGGGTTTTATTCTGGTGACATGATGATCGATGCTTGACTGCAGTTTGACAAATACAAATATTCTTGCTCTTATCGATAGTAATCTCATCATGTAGACTAGTGTTGCCACACTGTATCTGTGAGCTGTTGGCTAGAACGCTCGTGCCAAGACCAGAATATGCACATTTGCTACTTAACCTAACCTGAGATATAACTATCGGTACAGTTGAAAATGGAAACACATTGAACTTTACATTTTTATTCAGTACATGAAAACTTAAGTGAAAAATAGTGTTTTGTGTGTCTACATCATCACACATTGATTTTTATCCGCAAAAAGACAGTTTAGTGGAAACACCACTGATGAGAAAATGCGCATGTTTGTCTGGGGTTACAAGGAAAATGTGAACCGTCGGGGGTGTTGAGGACTGGAGCTGGGAAGCACGACACACAATATGTCATTAATATGTCATTCTCTGATGAGTCCAGATCCAGAGCTTGTGAGTTCGGCCCTGGTCAGGGAAAGTCTTGGAGACTCTCCCTGGAGAGGTTGAGTATGAACACTATTCCGCTATTAAACAGGTTTAATGGCATTATATCACATCTATTCTACTCTTAAACATGTTTAAGGCCCTTGGGCTCCCGAGTGGCGCAGCAGTCTAAGTCACAGTATCTCAGTTTTAGTGGCTTCACTACAGACCCTGGTTCGGTTCCAGGCTGTATCACAACTGGCCGTGATTGGAAGTCCCATAGGGCGGCATACAATTGGCCCAGGGTCGTCTGGGTTAGCGTTTGGCCGTTATTGTAAATAACTAACTGACTTGCCTAGTTAAATAAAGGTTCAAATATATATAATAGTAATAATTATATCACATTTATTCCACTATTAAACACATCCATCAAATCTACTACATTTCCAAACAAAGACGATCTCTCTCGCTCTTCCTCTCATCTTGTAACTCCCTACTCTTGCCCATCTCCCATACTTCCTATCTCTCCCTTTCTCTCTCTTTTACTCTCCATCCTTCCTTCTCACTCCTCCTCTCTCCCACCCCCTTCCCCTCTCAGGTCGTTGTTCCCCTGAGATGAAGGAGCTACGTGTGAAGAAGGACCTGGTGGTCCTCCTCCCCTGTCCTCCTCCCGCCCTTGATCGCAATAAAAGTAGTTTGAAATATTTTGGCAAAGTTCATAGGCAAGTTTTGAAATATGTTGTAGTGACTGCGTTTTTAGTAAGCTGTTATTTTCTGGATCAAACACGCTTTATAAATGGACATTTTGGATATATATGGACGGAATTAATCGAACAAAAGGATCAATTGTGATGTTTATGGGACATATTGGAGTGCCAACAAAAGAAGCTTGTCAAAGGTAATGCACGTTTTATATTTTATTTCAGCGTTTTGTGTAGCGCCTGCAGGGTTGAAATATGCTAACTCCTTTGTTTACTGGTGGTGCAGATGGTGCAGGCTATCAGATAATAGCTTCTTATGCTTTCGCTGAAAAGCATTTTTAAAATCTGACATGTTGGCTGGATTCACAACGAGTGTAGCTTTAATTGAGGATCTTACATGTGTGATTTAATGAAAGTTTGAATTTTATAGTTTTTTATTCGAATCTGGCGCTCTGCATTTTCCCTGGCAATTGGCCAGTTGAGACATTTGCGTCCCGCCTATCCCTAACTAGTTTAATGTCACTACTAGTTTAATGTCACAAAAAAAATGGCCTACTGATTCCACCAGTGGCACCTTGTTGGACCATTATTTGACCAGGTACAGTAAAATTATTTGGTTGCAAAAGTCACTGCCCTGCCCTACCTCATAGAATGCCTTTCCCCAAATAAATATAATAACTCTTGTGATGCATCATTTCCACGGTAATTAGGAACGTTCAGTCAATGAGCATAATAGCCCTTATGCACATTCCATGATCGAACGTTCTAAACACACTTCCTATTGGTTTGGCTATTTCCGGTCAGTGTAGTTGTTATCGACGATATAACGTTACTACCACTATGTCGCAGTTTTTTAATAGGTGTCTTCAGGACTTGCCTCAAATGAATATTGATGATGTACATCGAATTGTTACATCAGCCTCCGAGACTCCAGCTAGAAAGAATGAAAATGGGCTCAGATGTATGTAGGAAGCTACATAGACAACTATGAAGGTGAGTACCAAGTCAGTGACAGATATAACGTTAGCTAGCTACAATCATTAGCTAGCTAATTTAACTATTAACTGTAGCTAGCTAGTTACTTCGTAAAATGACAGAACTTTGACAGAATCTACCTGAGAATGTGTGTATTTTCGTTAGCTTGGTTAAGTTATGCTTGCTAGCTATATTTTCTAGCTAAAAATAATTGTTATTCATGTCTTCTACACAGTATCTAACAAAGCCGGGGAGATCACCGTGAGGGCTGCCTGTCACAGGTCCATGAGGAAGAGTGAAAAGCGTCACAGCATGGGAGTAGGGAAAGGTTATAGATAGCTACTAGGGACCTTGTTAAACATCTCCTGTGAGACACTGTCATCATGGTCCAAATGTGTTGGAGACAGTGTCAACGTTTCATCAAATCAGTAGATAGATTTTAACGATGGGTCCCAGTCCCAAATTAGAATTGCCCACTTAACAGGTTATTTGGTAAAGATCTGTTGATGCAGTGTTTGGTAGTTCTGTTACTGAAACACAACGTATTCCTGTATAGTTAAATGAGCCCCTAGTGAAGAAGAGTAGACACTACTATGTTTATTGTTATTCATTCTCACTTCAGTCTTTCATCACACTTACAGTGGGGAGAACAATTATTTGATACACTGCCGATTTTGCAGGTTTTCCTACTTACAAAGCAGGTAGAGGTCTGTAATTTTTATCATAGGAACACTTCAACTGTGAGAGACGGAATCTAAAACAAAAATCCAGAAAATCACATTGTATGATTTTTAAGTAAATCATTTGCATTTTATTGCATTTTGTTTTGTGTTCTATGTTTTCTATTTCTATGTGTTTGGCCTGGTATGGTTCCCAATCAGAGGCAGCTGGCAATCGTTGTCTCTGATTGAGAACCATACTTAGGCAGCCTGTTTTTCCCACTTGAGTTGTGGGTAGTTGTTTTCTGTCTCTGTGTCTCTACCAGACAGGACTGTTTCGGTTGTTCTTTTGTTTACTTTGGGTTTCAATGTTCAGCTATTGAATACATTTAACATGGACACTTACCACGCTGCGCTTTGGTCCTCTTCTCCTTCCAACAGCAGTTACAGCTACCTTGCTCTCTCTCTTCAGTGGTCACCATCTCTTGTCCTGGAGAGCTACAGATGCAGGCTATATTTCCAGCCCAGCAATAAAAACACTAAATTCAGTGTATCATCAAAAGCTTTAAAGTCTAGCGTATACTAGCTAAGATTGTATGGGCCACCAGTAGAGCAAATGCATGCTATGAGATTTTAAGATTTAAATAGCACTAGTGTTAGTGTTTAA
The DNA here is from genome assembly GCF_045791955.1 of Oncorhynchus clarkii lewisi. Classification (NCBI taxonomy): domain Eukaryota; kingdom Metazoa; phylum Chordata; class Actinopteri; order Salmoniformes; family Salmonidae; genus Oncorhynchus; species Oncorhynchus clarkii. The sequence continues at coordinate 7,478,650 of NC_092165.1, read as the reverse complement.
ATACTGGAGAGTTGAGACCAAATCACGGACGCTGGACAGAGTGGATTTCAGTTGTAACAAAAGACAGTTTTAATGAGCCAAAGATATCTTGTCCCGCAGTTTTACGTGCACGGATCTATATAACTCCGATCATATAACTCGGCAAGGAGTCAGGTGAAAAAGAGACCTTATACAACGGTTACATTCATTTTTATACATAGAATAAAGTAGGTGGAGTCTTGTCGTTTTGGTCTTCTGATTGGTCACAAAGGGTTGGAGGCGGGCCTTGCTCTAGCCAGAGCGGGCCCCATTGGTGCACAGCAAAAGTCCTTTGCTCTTGGGACCCGACCAGTAGAGGGGGATGAGATGTGTGTTTATACAAGGAGATATTTGTGTGTCTGGAAATCTGATACAGAAGAGCAGAGGGGGTCGTGAAAGAAGAGAAAAGAGGGGGTCAGTCTTATGGCTGGGTGTATGTGTTCTTGCGATGGAATGTCTTTGTTTATATGAGCTATGTGTATGAATATTTATATAACACTAGGGACATGACAGTATCTGTAGTGCTCAAGGACATTCCATTACATCAGGAGTGGGTTAAATAGACCCAAGTTCTGTTGTTTGTGGTATTGTGTTGGGAGGAGCCTAGAAGTGTTGGCCAGAGTAGACTTACAACCACTCAACAGCAATGGCTCATGTGAAGAGCAGTATGGCAATGACCCTATCCTGTAGTACGTTATCAAGGTGAACTGCAAGCCTTGTGGCAATACACCTGTCCAGACAGAATAAGTCAGCCTCTGATGTCCAGAAAAGAACAGAGGAATGAGCCCAATGTATATTCAAAACAAACTAGTAAAAACAGTGTCATGATGTTGCCCTGTTGGTGAGGTTAATGACCCCCATAAATACCTTTCCCCCTTTTCTCTCTCTACTCTACAGAATGGACTATTGGGAATCCCTTTGTTAACATACAGAGAGTACGGTAACATCAAAAGGTTGGGAACGCTCCACCTTACATTTTCATATTGCAAATGCTCATCAAGTCAAGACCCAAGGGTCAAATTTTTAAAATTTGAAAACTTATCACCCCCAACCTCTTGGGGATAGTGAAACGCTAGCGTCTCAAGTGGCCAATAGCCTCGGGAAATGCAGAGCGCCAAATTCAAATAAAACACTATAAAACTCAAACTTTCATTAAATCACACATGCAGGGTACTCAATTAAAGCTACACTCGTGAATCCAGCCAACATGTCAGATTTTAAAAATGCTTTTCGGCGAAAGCATGAGAAGCTATTATCTGATAGCATGCATCCCCCTGAACCAGTTGTAAACAAAAGAACTAGCGTAGCAGGCGCTACACAAAACGCTGAAATAAAATATAAAACATGCATTACCTTTGACGAGCTTCTTTGATGGCACTCTAATATGTCCCATAAACATCACAATTGATCCTTTTTTTTCGATTAATTCCGTCCATGTATACCCAAAATGTCCAGTTATAAAGCAGGTTAAATCCGGAAAAAAACAGCTTTCCAAAACACAACGTCACTACAAAATATTTGAAAAGTTGCCTATAAACTTTGCCAAAATATTTCAAACTACTTTTGTAATACAACTTTAGGTATTTTTAAATGTTAATAATCGATCAAATTGTAGACGGGGCAATCTGTATTCAATAGAGCAAGTAAACAAAACATGCACCATTTTCCCTCTTGCGTAACATTCAACAGTGTAACGGTGTTCCAGGATGTGCCTCTTCTTCGTTGCACCAATGATTAACTTCAACCCAACTCCAAAGACTGGTGACATCCTGTGGAAGTCGTAGGAACTGTAAAATGGTCGCTATCAAATTTCCCTTGGCAAAGACAACTGAGGGAACGGTCAGAGGAAAAAAAAATAATAATTCTGAACAGTTTTTCCTCAGTGTTTTGCCTGCTGCATAAGTTCTGTTATAGTCACAGACATGATTGAACCAGTTTTAGAAACGTTTTCCACGTTTTCCCCAAGGTGTCTACAGCATTGTGACGTCTTTGTAGGCATTTCCATTGAAGAATGGCTGTAAGGGACCATATATAGCATGTGGTCACATGGTGTCTCCCGCAGAAAATCTCGCGTAAAATACTGAGGTTGCCATTTTTCCAATCACTTCTTATGAGAAACCAATTGCCTCGACGGATATATTATCGAATATATATGTTAAAAACACCTTGAGGATGGATCCTAAACAACGTTTGCCGTGTTTCTGTCGATATTATGGAGCAAATTTTTTTTTTAAGTTTGCCGTTATAGTTGCAGCATTTTCCGGTCGATTTCTCAGCCAAGCATGATGAAGAAACGGGAGCTTTTTCGCCTACAAAAATAATATTTTTGGAAAAAAGGAACATTTACTATCTAACTGGGAGTCTCCTGAGTGAAAGCATCTGAAGTTCTTCAAAGGTAAATTATTTAATTTGGTTGCTTTTCTTATTTTCGTGAAAATGTTGCCTGCTGCCAGCAGAGCCTAGCATAGCATTATGCCATGATAAACTTACACAAATGCTTGTCTAGCGTTGGCTGTAAAGCATTTTTTGAAAATCTGAGATGACAGTGTTGTTAACAAAAGGCTAAGCTTGTGTTTGAATATATTTATTTCATTTCATTTGCGATTTTCATGAATAGGAAAAGTTTATGTCCGCTGCGTTATGCTAATGCGTTTGAGGCTATGATTACGCTCCCGGATACGGGTTTGCTCGTCGCAAGAGTTTAATGCCACACGGTCAAGGTTAGGCTAGCACAGATCTGGAGGACCTTAGGAACATTCCTGTGGTTGAATTGTCCTTCTAACCCGAACGGTTCCCCCTCTGTCTCCCAAAAGCACCTGAAATTTAGGGCCAGGCTTCATTTTGGGCCTACTTTTTTTCACGGTCGCTGCGCTCAGAGCGAACGAGCTGCGGTCAATCGGGGCATCTTCTTGAACTCGACACGGCCTTGAGATTCTGGTAATGCCATTGCAGGCTCTGTGTCTTTAAGCCCTGTGTGTGTGTGTGTGTGTGTGTGTGTGTGTGTGTGTGTGTGTGTGTGTGTGTGTGTGTGTGTGTGTGAGTTTTTTCTTTGACATCTGTTGAGAGAAATGACTGATTTACAGTTCATGAAGATTGCCTAATCACACAAATGAAGTTTTGGAAAGATCTGACCTTTTTAACCCTTTGAAACAGCCTCTACTTGTAAATTTACGTTAAGAAATGACGGATTTACACAGGGTTGAATGCATTGATTTTCACAAACTGCTGGTTTGGTAAATCAAAACACCTTTAGGGTGAATTTAACCACTTCCGGTTGCTCCAGGAAGCTTAGAATCGACACAGGTAGACCTCATAGTGGCCTGATGAATTGTCATTGAAGACAGGTTCATAAGGCATTCATAACCCACATAGGCTTCAGGTTGAATTTAGGGGAGCAGGCAATGTATTCCTATGGGGAGAGAAGTCATTGCAAACTGTTTGATATAAACACCTTCTTTTCACTGTTAAGGGTTAATGCTACATGGTCTAGGTTAGGTTTGCACTGGTCAGGAGGACCTCAGGAACGTTCCTGAGGTCGAATTGTGCTTCTAACCCTAACGGTTCTCCCGCTGTCTCCCAAAAGCACCTGAAATTTAGGGCCAGGCTTCATTTTGAGCCTTCTTTTTTTCACGGTCGCTGTGCTCAGACCGAGCGAGCTACGGTAAAGCGGGGCATCTTGTTGAAGAGATTTATGGCAATGCCATTGCAGGCTCTGTGTGTCTTTAAGCCCCGCACTGTGTCACTCCATTCTTGATGTGTGTGTGTGTGTGTGTGTGAGAGAGTTTTTCTTTGACATCTGTTGGGAGAAATTACTGATTTACAGTACATGAGGGTTGCCTAATCACACGTATGAAGTTTTGGAAAGATCTGACCTTTTTAACCCTTCGAAACAGCCACTATGACCCCAATTTAAGGCACGTCCGGTTGACACAGGAAGCTGAAAGTGAACACATATCCTCCTTGGAGGCTCTTATAGACAATAGAGTTTTAAGTCTTTACATTAAGAACTGACTTATTTACAGAGGGTTGAATGAGTGTGTGTTATTACAGAAAATCACAGAAAATCACAGAAATCTCACAGAGCTCCGAAACCTGCCTTAACAGATTCGTCTGAACACGCTGCAACTGGATCTGTAACTTTTGTGGGAATAAAAAAAATGAACATCACCAATTGTACATTGTACGATTTCTCTTAAATTACAATAGATAAATGTCTGCTTCTTTTTTCCTGACTCTGTATGTTAATGTGCTTTGACGTGAAGTGGCCAAATTAGCGCTCTATTTTTGTTTTTGACCTTTAACTTCTTGAATATAGGGGGCGCTATTTCAATTTTTGGATGAAAAACGTTCCCGTTTTAAACAAGATATTTTGTCACGAAAAGATGCTCGACTATGCATATAATTGACAGCTTTGGAAAGAAAACACTCTGACGTTTCCAAAACTGCAAAGATATTGTCTGTGAGTGCCACAGAACTGATGTTACAGAAAAAAAACAGATAAAAATCCAATCAGGAAGTGCCTCATTTTTTGAAACCGCCTCATGCCAATGACTCCATATATGGCTGTGAATGGGCCACGAATGAGCTTCATCTTTCTGTCGCTTCCCCAATGTGTCGACAGCATTGTGACGTATTTGTAGGCATATCATTGGAAGATTGACCATAAGAGAATACATCTACCAGGTGGTCGCTTGGTGTCCTCCGTTGCAATTATTGCGTAATCTACAGCTGCAGTATTTTTCCGTTTGCTTCTGATGAGAAGCTGACTGCCACCACGGAAAGATTATTGAATAGATATGTGAAAAACACCTTGAGGATTGATTCTAAACAACGTTTGCCATGTTTCTGTCGATATTATGGAGCTAATTTGCAGAAAAAAATTGGCGTTGTAAGTGACTGCATTTTCCGGTATTTTTCTTAGCCAAACGTGATGAACAAAACGGAGCTATTTCGTCTACACAAATAATCTTTTTGGAAAAAATGAACATTTGCTATCTAACTAAGAGTCTCGTCATTGAAAACATCCGAAGTTCTTCAAAGGTAAGTGATTTTATTTGATGGCTTTTCTTGTTTTTGTGAAAATGTTGCCTGCTAAATGCTAGGCTTAATGCTATGCTAGGCTATCAATACTCTTACACAAATGCTTGTGTAGCTTTGGTTGAAAAGCATATTTTGAAAATCTGAGATGACAGTGTTGTTAACAAAAGGCTAAGCTTGTGTTTGAATATATTTATTTCATTTGCGATTTTCATGAATAGGAAACGTTGCGTTATGGTAATGAGCTTGAGGCTATGATTACGCTCCCGGATACGGGATTGCTCGATGCTAGAGGTTAATCCCAGAAAAATGGCCTTAACTCAAAAAGAGTTAAGGCTCACCAAGTTTCGTCTTCGAAGTCTTTTCCATTTAGGAGAAATGGCCATGTCGTGATTGGTGATGTTTTGTACATTCTCAATATGATTACATTCGCCACCTGGTGGTATCTAACGGGACAGTGGAAAAATGACCAAAATTTTAAAATGTTATAAAACGGAAACCCGAGTGTCTGAGAGACTTTGTTCGATGACTTCCCGGAAGATCTGGCCCCGGTGCACGGCCCGCCGCCGTCCGCAAATTTTAGAATAATTCGTGGACGTCTACTAAGGGACCGTACATTTGCAATATGGAGTTTCTCATCAATCATACAGCAAATACCAAAATGTGCAATTCATGTATGTTGATACAGTTCTTATACATGTGTAATTGACACAAAATTCGAAAGAATTTCAAAAAACGGTCCAGAAAGCACTTTTTTAAGGGTGTATGAAGTTTTTTTCAAAGTTTTTGCTATTTTTGACTTTTGACTTCCTATGAAATCATATTGCAAATGGACAAAACATATGCCTTATGGAAAAAATGATGATAATAAAATATGACTAAAGTATGATAGGACGACACAAACTGTATCTTGGAAAGTCTACACATTCTAGTTATCAGATTCACATGGAATTCTTGTGTTTTAAATGTTTAAATATGAAACTATTTTTGAAAAGATAAAATGTAATTTTAGTTTTTAAAAATAGAGAATTGTTTTCATAAGTAAACTATGCTCAATCAGTGGCCACACCCACGTGAATAGGAATTGGTTGGAAATGATGACCCAACCCCTTTTCTACATTTCATTTCAGCCAGGTCGCAATTGTAAATGAGAACTTGTTCTCAACTTGCCTACCTGGTTAAATAAAGGTAAAATAAAAATAAATAAATAAAATTCAATAAGAGCCCCCGTGACCCAAATCACGGTGAACTAAGCCAACCTCAGTGTGAGCTCTGGTTGCAAATGGTTGAACAACTACAACCTAACGAAATTAACATTGTGTTCCTGATGACGTGAGGACTGATGTCCATACGTTCAGAAGAGCGAATTTCAATGTGGAGGTGACGAACGCAACGCTGGAAGGATGAGTTTGACTACACTAGCCAGAATAAAGCATTAGCTTAGTATGGCAACTTGGTATGAACTTTGAACTCTTATTCACTTAATTAAGAAGTGATACATCCTAGATGTCAAGTTCTCATTAGCAGCTGTAAACGTGCGTGGCCTAGGAAAGGACGGACAATCTCTTCAGAACGACAGGGTACTAAATTGTATCCGTTCATTATTAGTCAATGTATGATCCATCTTGTGTTTATGTAATTCTGTGTGACTATTTACAGTTGAAGTCGGAAGTTTACATACACTTAGGTTGGAGTCATTAAAACTCGTTTTTCAACCACTCCACAAATTTCTTGTTAACAAACTATAGTTTTGGCAAGTCGGTTAGGACATCTACTATGTGCATGACACAAGTCATTTTCCCAACAATTGTTGACAGACAGATTATTTCACTTACAATTCACTGTATCACAATTACAGTGGGTCAGAAGTTTACATACACAAAGTTGACTGTGCCTTTAAACAGCTTGTACAATTCCAGAAAATGATGTCATGGCCTTAGAAGCTACTGATAGACTCATTTGACATAATTTGAGTCAATTGGAGGTGTACCTGTGGATGTATTTCAAGGCCTACCTTCAAACTCAGTGCATCTTTGCTTGACATCATGGGAAAATCCAAAGAAATCAGCCAAGAACTCAGAAATAAACCTCTCACACCACGACCTTACCAAAGAGAGAAGTAAAAAGGTGTGACAGTGGGCAGAACTGAGAAAGTGTGTGAGAGCAAGGAGGCCTACAAACCTGACTCAGTTACACCAGCTCTGTCAGGAGGAATGTGCCAAAATTCACCCAACTTGTGGGAGCTTGTGGAAGGCAATCCAACATTTCTTACCCAAGTTAAACAATTTAAAGGCAATGCTACCAAATACTAATTGAGTGTATGTAAACTTTTGACCTACTGGGAATGTGATGAAATAATTAAAAGCTGAAATAAATAGTTCTCTCTACTATTATTCTGACATTTCACATTCTTAAAATAAAGTGGTGATCGTATCTGACCTAAGACAGATCATTTTTGCTAGGATTAAATGTCAGGAATTGTGAAAACTGAGTTTAAATGAATTTGGCTAAGGTGTATGAATACTTCCGACTTCAACTGTAGAAACAGTAACGTCTACAGTAAACAATACAGTAAATAATACAGTAAATATAGTTACAGTAAATAATACAGTAAATCTACGATTTGAAATCTTTCAAATACTTTGAGTGTGTTCTTTAAACTGCCTGGAGTGCCAGGTGAGCAGTGTTTGCTCTTAGGGGACTGTTCTATTGGTTACATTGCAACAGGCAATCTAAATTAAATATAGCTAATGTTTTTGAACATGTTTCAAATAGTATTTGAACCTGGGTCTGTATGTAAGCTGTGACGGAGTTGTTGGTAGCAGGAATTCCATATAATATTTTTTCCCAGTGCATAGGAAACAAGCAAGCACAAGCAGCCTGACAGACAGACAGCTTCACTGACAGACAGACAGTTTGACTGCTGTATTTTCCTATACAGCTTTACAATTCAGATTGCTCTGGAGCCATACACTCTCAAGTTTGTAGAGATACTTACAGTCATTAACATTTTGGCCTATTGTCGTTTCGGTAATGTTGAACATCTCAAATGGTGGAATCAACACCTCCTCCTCCATGTTTCCATTCACTGGGTAAGACTTGAGATAAGCTCCTGAACTTATCTTTATGATAAAGCAGGATTTATCTCCAAAAATATTCAAATTCAGTTTGAAAGAGATTGAGGTTGTCACGACTTCCGCGGCTTTCTAGTCACCGCCGATCCACTTTTCATTTTCCATTTGTTTTGTCTTTGTTTTACACACCTGATTTCAATCCCACAATTACTTGTTCATTATTTAACCCTCTGTTCCCCCATGTTTTTTTTGTTGTTGTCATGATGTGAATGTACTTGTTACTTTGTATATTGACATTCATATCTGCTGTCCTGCGCCTGACTCTCTACACCGGCTACACCTAGAATCCTTTACAGAAGCAAAGAAGCCAAATCTCATTATTTGGTTAACTTTACCATCGAACTCCATGTTGTTTCTTCGATATGTGGTGTGACAGGTCTTTTGGTTTTCTTTCAGGAGGTGAATGGCGTCAGTCAACAGGATATGTAGGGAGTGGAATTGGAAGGAGGTTGCGTGCTCTGTTCTATTGGTCCGGACTGCTTCGTTGAACACTGAGTATATCTTAGTTGTACTTCCTGAGTAAGCACAAATAGCCTTGATATGATCATGATTAAGATTGTCTTCAGAATTTTACTTTTTTTCTGCCCATCCTCCTGCCTGTCTGTTTCCAGGCTTGTTTGCTGTTTTCATGTTCCAGATATTCCTTCTGCACCTTGTTGTACATTTGTTCAGTGCAGCCGTTGTCGTCAACATACTTAAGGGCCATGTCTAAAGGTTTGGGGGGGATCAACACCAGGCTGACGGAAATGATCCTTCACAGTCCCTCCTCTCTTGCTGAGAACAGGCAACTAACCCTCAAACCAAACCCCTTAGCTCAGTACACACACACACACACACACACACACACACACACACACACACACACACACACACACACACACACACACACACACACACACACACACACACACACACACACCTAACGGTTAAGAGAGTCGGGAGAGTAATCTAAAAGCTTCTGGTTCAAATCCCCAAGCCAGCAAAGTGAAAAGATCTGCCATTCTCCCCAGGCGTCGATGACGTCGATTAAGGTTGACCCCTGCAACTCTCTCATTCAGAAGGGTTGGGTTAAATGTGGAAGACACATTTCGGTTGAATGCATTCAGTTGTGCAACTGACTAGCTATTCACTTCACATACTCACACAAATATGGTGTGGTGCCTAGTTGGTATAAAATCCTGCAGTACTAATGGCACTGTAGTCAGGGTTGTCTACCCCTGGCCTAGTTTAAGCTTTGTCGGCCAATCATTCATTTAGCTGAATGAGTGACATACTACCATCTTCTGGCTGTTGTGAAGAATGCAAAGTGTCAAGACTGAAGGCCTCTGGGTACATTAGTGTGTGTTTTGGTTTTCAGTGGTCTCTCCTGCCAGTGTCCAGGGTTTGATTTAGACAGTATTCAAATATTCAAATAATGCTGGTTATGGTTGTTAAATTCCTTTGTTATGACTGAGATGTGAGAGACCTGGTAGGTTGATAGAGTTATATTCCTTTGTTATGACTGAGATGTGAGAGGCCTGGTAGGTTGATAGAGTTATATTCCATTGTTGTGACTGAGATGTGAGAGGCCTGGTAGGTTGATAGAGTTATATTCCATTGTTATGACTGAGATGTGAGAGACCTGGTAGGTTGACATGGTTGCATTCCTTTGCTATGACTGAGATGTGAGAGGCCTGGTAGGTTGATAGAGTTATATTCCATTGTTGTGACTGAGATGTGAGAGGCCTGGTAGGTTGATAGGGTTCCATCATGTTGCATTAATATGGAGAGGTATTTCAGATCTGTGTCAGTTACAAACTATAGGAGATAAGGAAAGGAAGGGGAGCAGATTGAGACTTTTTGGAAATGGCCTTTGAGTATGGAGACATAGTGTTTGGGCCACTGAATGTGTGGTTTATGGTGGAGTCCAGCCACTGAATGTGTAGTTTATGGTGGAGTCCAGTCACTGACTGTGGAGTTGATGGTGGAGTCCAGTCACCGACTGTGTAGTGTATGGTGGAGTCCAGCCACTGAATGTGTAGTTCATCGTGGAGTCCAGGCACTGACTGTGTAGTTTATGGTGGAGTCCAGACACTGACTGTGTAGTTGATGGTGGAGTCTAGCCACTGACTGTGTAGTTGATGGTGGAGTCTAGCCACTGACTGTGTAGTTTATGGTGTAGTCCAGCCACTGACTGTGTAGTTGATGGTGGAGTCCAGCCACTGACTGTGTAGTTGATGGTGGAGTCCAGCCACTGACTGTGTAGTTGATGGTGGAGACCAGCCACTGAATGTGTAGTTGATGGTGGAGTCCAGCCACTGACTGTGTAGTTGATGGTGGAGTCCAGCCACTGACTGTGTAGTTGATGGTGGAGTCCAGGAACTGACTGTGTAGTTGATGGTGGAGTCTAGCCACTGACTGTGTAGCTGATGGTGGAGTCCAGGAACTGACTGTGTAGTTGATGGTGGAGTCCAGCCACTGACTGTGTAGTTGATGGTGGAGTCCAGGAACTGACTGTGTAGTTGATGGTGGAGTCCAGACACTGACTGTGTAGTTTATGGTGGAGTCCAGGAACTGACTGTGTAGTTGATGGTGGAGTCCAGACACTGACTGTGTAGTTGATGGTGGAGTCCAGACACTGACTGTGTAGTTGATGGTGGAGTCCAGGAACTGACTGTGTAGTTTATGGTGGAGTCCAGGAACTGACTGTGTAGTTGATGGTGGAGTCCAGACACTGACTGTGTAGTTGATGGTGGAGTCCAGACACTGACTGTGTAGTTGATGGTGGAGTCCAGGAACTGACTGTGTAGTTTATGGTGGAGTCCAGGACCTGACTGTGTAGTTTCTGGTGGAGTCCAGACACTGACTGTGTAGTTGATGGTGGAGTCCAGACACTGACAGTGTAGTTGATGGTGGAGTCCAGTCACTGACTGTGTAGTTTATGGTGGAGTCCAGACACTGACTGTGTAGTTGATGGTGGAGTCCAGACACTGACAGTGTAGTTGATGGTGGAGTCCAGTCACTGACTGTGTAGTTTATGGTGGAGTCCAGACACTGACTGTGTAGTTGATGGTGGAGTCCAGACACTGACAGTGTAGTTGATGGTGGAGTCCAGTCACTGACTGTGTAGTTTATGGTGGAGTCCAGACACTGACTGTGTAGTTTATGGTGGAGTCCAGACACTGACTCTGTAGTTGATGATGGAGTCTAGCCACTGACTGTGTAGTTGATTTTGGAGTCCAGTCACTCTATAGGTAGCACCTAATCCAACAGTTAGATCTGTAGGTCACACAGATTAATACAGGTCACTTTACAATGAACACACACAAACACAGACACACATGGCTTCAGAGAATTGTTTGCTCACACTTTCAAAATACTGATGATCTCTGTGTGAACATGACTAACACCCACCAACACCACTGCTGATATTGAGAAAACCTATTGTGTGTGTGTGTGTGTTAGTGTGTTTGTGTGTGTGTGTGTGTATGTGTGTGTGTGTGTGTGTGTGTGTGTGTGTGTGTGTGTGTGTGTGTGCGTGTGTGTGTGCGTGTGCATAACAGTAAAGAAAGACCCTTAAATCGCATCATCACCCTTACCCTCTAATTGGCTGATGATTGGTGACATGCCTGTGTGCCAATCGGTGCAGGGCGCTTTGTGGAGAGACGTCCAGAATGGAGTCAATTGAAGTAAGTGTATTGTGAATGCACCATGTCAACACGAGGCCTCTGGGTACATTAGTGTGTTTTTCGTTTTTCAGTGGTCTCTCCTGCCAGTGTCCAGGGTATGATTGAGACAGTATCCCAATATTCTAATACTGCTGGTTATGGTTGTTACCTTTTCTTTGTTATGACTGAGATGTGAGAGACCTGGTAGGTTGATAGAGTTCTATTCCTTTGTTATGACTGAGATGTGAGAGACCTGGTAGGTTGATAGAGTTATATTCCTTTGTTATGACTGAGATGTGAGAGGCCTGGTAGGTTGATAGAGTTCTATTCCTTTGTTATGACTGAGATGTGAGAGACCTGGTAGGTTGATAGAGTTATATTCCTTTGTTATGACTGAGATGTGAGAGACCTGGTAGGTTGATAGAGTTATATTCCTTTGTTATGACTGAGATGTGAGAGGCCTGGTAGGTTGACAGGGTTCTATTCCTTTGTTATGACTGAGATGTGAGAGGCCTGGTAGGTTGATAGAGTTATATTCCTTTGTTATGACTGAGATGTGAGAGACCTGGTAGGTTGACAGGGTTCCATTCCTTTGTTATGACTGAGATGTGAGAGACCTGGTAGGTTGACAGGGTTCTATTCCTTTGTTATGACTGAGATGTGAGAGACCTGGTAGGTTGATAGAGTTATATTCCTTTGTTATGACTGAGATGTGAGAGGCCTGGTAGGTTGATAGAGTTATATTCCTTTGTGTCTGATAGCTGAGACCCTTCCCAGTTTTTGCAGTGAGTCTGGGGCTGCTGTGTGTTTTAATGGCTGGGATCCTAGGCCTGTCTGTCTACTGTGAGTTGGTGTCCAAATTCATTGCTTATCACCTAGTTGTAAGAAGTGCTGGTGATTAGAACTATTCACCTGTTGTTTTACCTAGTAACTATGTTGCATCCTAGTAACTGGTTGCATCACTGCCTGATACGGCAACCGCTTGACCTCCGACCGCAAGGCACTACAGATGGTGGTGCATACGGCCCAGTACAGCACCGGGGCTAAGCTGCCTGCCTTCCAGGACCTCTACACCAGGTGGTGTCAAAGGAAGGCCCTAAAACTTGTCAAAGACCCTGACCATCCAAGTCATAGACTGTTCTCTTTGCTACCGCATGGCAAGCGGTACCTGAGCGGCAAGTCCTGGACCAAAAGGCTTCTCACCAGCTGTTAATGCCAACCCATAAGACTCCTGAACAGGCAATCAAATGGCTGCCCATATAGACCAGATACAAAAACCTGACTAAAGCGAGAGACCAGCTACAGACCAGATACTACAACCTGACTAAAGAGAAATACCAGCTACAGACCAGAAACAACACCCTGACTAAGGAGAGAGACCAGCTACAGACCAGATACTACAACCTGACTAAAGAGAAATACCAGTTACAGACCAGAAACAACACCCTGACTAAAGAGATAGACCAGCAACCAACCAGTAGTAACACCCTCACTAAAGAGAGAGACCAGCTACAGACCAGATATACCACCCTAACTAAAGAGAGAGACCAGATATAGACCAGTAGTAACACCCTGACTAAAGAGAGAGACCAGCTACAGACCAGTTACAACAACCTGAATGAAGAGAGAGAACAAGGTGAGAAAGAGGGGAAGGGCTGATGAGGGTGAGATAATTTGATGATGGCACTGATATTTCATTTATAAATCTCGTGTTTGGATGAGTTACTTGTACAGCTGCCACTGCTATCTTGATTTCCTTGTTTCTCCCAGCTGCTCCTCCCCCTCTTCTCTGAGCAGACAGGCCTGTATCCCTACTAAGTCCAAACTCCACATAGTGTGGGTATGCTGCTGGAGAGCCAGTATCCGTGTGTACGTGTGTACGATGTCTCTCATTCACTTACGCTTGAAAAATGTCTAAACCCACCTAAAATGACAATCACTAGCTTGAACCTAAATACAGTGCATTCGGAAAGTATTCAGACCCATTGATTATTTTAAAGACTTTTAAAGACATGGAAAGATGACAATTGTGGCACAAACCATAATTGGATCCAGGAGAAAATGATTTAACAATAACCTACTCTAGCCTCTCTACACTCTCTGCACCTTTTTTCTATCTGGAACCGAAAAGGGTTCTTCGGTTGTCCCCATAGGAGAGCCCTTTGAAGAACCCATTTTGGCTCTAGGAGAACCCATTCGGTTCCAGGTTGAAACCTTCTGGGTTCCCTGTACAACCCTTTCCACAAAGGGTTCTACATGGAACCCAGAATAATTCTACCTGGAACCTAAAAGGCTCTCATATGAGGACAGCAGCAGAACCCTTTTGGAACCCTTTTGTAATTTTTGGTGCACTTTTAACCCATTTTTTCTCCCCAATTTCGTGAGATCCAATTGGTAGTTACAGTCTTGTCCCATCGCTGAAACTCCCAAATGGACTCAGTATAGGCGAAGGTCGAGAGCCATGCGTCCTCTGAAACACAACCCTTCCTAGCCTCACTGCTTCTTGACACACTGCTCGCTTAACCTGGAAGCCAGCTGCACCAATGTGTCGGAGGATACACAGTACAGCTGGCGACTGAAGTCAGTGTGCTTGCGACCGGCCTGTCACAAGGAGTCTCTAGTGAGCGATGGGACAAGGACATATCGGTCGGCGAAACCCTCCCCTAATCTGGAAGACACTGGGCCAATTGTGTGCCGCCTCATGGGTCTCGGACGGCTGCGACACAGCCCGGAATCGAACCCGGATCTGTAGTGACACATCTAGCACGCCTCTAGCACCTTAGACCGCAGCGCCAATCGGGAGGCCCCAGAACCCTTATTTCTTAGAGTGTAGGTTTGAGAAGTAGGATAGGAGATAGGTCAGGATTCTAGGACAGACCGATTGAGATGGAGCCTTGGTGTCACATGGAATGACGCTGGAGAGACGAAGCAGGTACAGGGAGTGGAAGGAGCCGGACATGGAATGAGACAACGTCAGCAAACTAATACAAAAGACAAAAACAATACAATGCAGAAGCCGGGAATAGCGCTGGGGAACTGACAAATATAGGGGAGGAAATAAACAGATGATAAGTGAGTCCAGGTGATTACAATTTCGCTCTTGTGCGTGATGAGTGACGCCAGGTGTGCATGATGGACTGCAGGAGTGTGTGATGCAGGGCAACCTGGCAACCTCAAGCGCCAGGGGCAGGGAAGAGTGGGAGCAGACGTGACACTTAGTGTCAGAGAGAACCGTAGAGGAGGAAGAAGACAACTGGAGAATGAGAAAGAGAGAAAAATTAAAGAAATAATGATGTTTAGATTTAGAGAAGAGTATGGAGACATACAGTACTGGAAATATATCAATCACTTAACAGCAACATGTCATGTGGTTTGCCATAGGCAAATGCTCAGCTAAATGATTTTCTTGCTTTTTTCATGGTTAATTATTAGCAAAAAAATCACTTTGTTCTTCTTCTTATTAAAGGCACATAATAATAAATAAAGGAAC
This sequence comes from Oncorhynchus clarkii lewisi, assembly GCF_045791955.1. Classification (NCBI taxonomy): domain Eukaryota; kingdom Metazoa; phylum Chordata; class Actinopteri; order Salmoniformes; family Salmonidae; genus Oncorhynchus; species Oncorhynchus clarkii. The sequence continues at coordinate 7,463,324 of NC_092165.1, read as the reverse complement.
AATGTCTACCAGCTTCCTGATTGAATGTGATTGGATATTAACCTCTTGAAGCTAGGGGGCACTATTTTTATGTTTGGAAAAATAATATTCCCAAAGTAAACGGCCTATTTCTCAGGACCAGATGCTAGAATTTGCATATAATTGACAGATTAGGATAGAAAACACTCTAAAGTTTCCAAAACTCTCAAAATATTGTCTGTGAGTATAACAGAACTGATATTGCAGGTGAAACCCTGAGGAAAATCCAATCAGGAAGTGCCTCTTATTTTGAAACCCTTCTGTTCCTATGCATGCCTATCCTCCATTTAAAGGGATATCAACCAGATTCCTTTTCTCTGGTTTCCCTAAGGTGTAAACAGTCTTTAGACATAGGTTCAGGCTTTAATTTTGAAAAATTAGCGTGAAAGATCACATTGCGTAAGTGGATAGGTGGGGGCTCTCAGAGTGAGTTTTTGCGCTACAGAGTAAAGCTGCCATTGTTCCTCCCGCTGTTATTGAAAAACCTACACACACGGTTGATATATTATCGAATATATATTTTTAAAACTACCTGAGGAATGATCATAAAAAACGTTTGACATGTTTCTGTGGACTTTTTGGAATTTCCGTCTTCTAAAAACATGATTTCACTTCGTCACTGTGGGCCATTGTGTGGGTGGGCTATTGTGTGGGTGGGCTATTGTGTGTGTGGGCTATTGTGTGGGTGGGCTATTGTGTGGGTGGGCCATTGTATGGGTGGGCTATTGTGTGGGTGGGCTATTGTGTGAGTGGGCTATTGTGTGGGTGGGCTATTGTGTGGGTGGGCTATTGTGTGGGTGGGCCATTGTGTGGGTGGGCTATTGTGTGGGTGGGCTATTGTGTGGGTGAGAGAAAAATAAATTCAATCCATTTTCAATTCAGGCTGTAAGTATAAATACTTTCTCTGTCCTCATCTCCTTCTCAAAACACATTGAAGAATACAAGCCTTGAATACACCTTTACATACTGGGTCATAATAGTTGGTAGGTCACACCATTCGGACACTACAGACGTTTTCATGGGAAGACCGATTTTCAGGATGTCTCATGGTCTGACAAACAATGCTTTAGCTCTGCCACCTTCCACCACAGATGTGGAAGGGGCAGATGTGGTGGATTGAGACACAGCCAATGCAAAAATGGATGGATTTTGATGTTTTTTTTAATTATTATGTTGCTTAGATTGATGCACTGGTTCATAAATAGACTCTCAGGCTCTGTCTGTCACCCAGCGTAATTCTCTCTCTCTCTCTCTCTGGGCGATGTAGCCACCTAGTGGTTAAAGTGAGAGATGAACTCACCATAGAGGTATTACAGACATGCCCATGGGCTTTTCTCAACTCATCCTTCCTTGATTCCTCCTTGCATCCTCATGGTCTCTTCGCTTCCTTCTAAAAACACATTGTATAATATTGGCCAATTTGAAGGAATGTGGACTTTTTCCTCTATTAGGGAGAAGATGGGAGTAGAAGAGAGGAGACAGGAGAAAAGGAGACAGGAGACCGGAGGAGAGGAGAGGAGACAGGAGGAGACAGGAGGAGACAGGAGGAGACAGGAGACGGGAAAAAAGGAGATGGGAGGAGAGGAGACAGGAGACGGGAGAAGAGGAGATGGGAGGTGAGGAGAAAGGAGCCTTAGTGTCAGAGAGAGACAGAGGAGGAAAAATACAATTAAGAGAATATCGGAAGAGAGAAAAAACAAGACACGTGATTGTTGTGTTTAGATTTAGAGGAGAGTATGTAGACAAACTGTACTCTGGAAAATGATTCTTCATTCTTTTTTAGCAACATGTCATGTGATTTGCCATAGGCTTATGCTTGGTAAAAAAAAATAAAAGGTGGGAGCAATTATTAACCTGTGATTATTTATCACTTCAATAAGAATAACAAAGTCACAGATGAATAAATAAAGGAACAAAGTCCTTCAACAAGGTCTACCAGCTTACTGATTGAACGTGATTAGATAGTTAAAATCGTGTCACCTGCAGTTGGACACAGAAAGGGCAGAACAGACCTGAGAGGACATATGCATGCAGACACACACGCACACGCACACGCACGCGCACACGCACACGTAACGTTCCCCTTTTAAACCTCTGATAAAGATGCAGACATGGATTTCCCCCACCACCTCTGAATAACTCTTCACACTGATGTTACAGACAGAAAA
>NC_092165.1:7156138-7158638 GCF_045791955.1 Oncorhynchus clarkii lewisi | reverse complement strand
CTTCCTGCAATACCACCCCCCCTCCTTCCCCCTTCATTCCCTTCCCTACCACCCCCCTCCCTCCCTCCTTCCTTCCCTGCCCTAACACCCACCCTCCCTCCTTCCTTCCCTGCCCTATCACCCTCCCTCCTTCATTCCCTGCCCAACCACCCTCTCTCCTTCCCTGCCCTACCTACATCACTCCAGTTGGATCCCATGCCTTGCTGTCCTCGTTGCTGCGTTAACTCAAGCCCTCCCTACCTGCCAGGTTTTCCAGTGGGAGATCGGGGCGGATCAGGTTGGCGTAGGGTTCAGTGTATCCCAGGTCCACCCAGTTACTGTGGCTGTAGAAATCCTGACAAAACACAAACATGTATTATATACCAAGTCTGTGTCTGTGGGAAAGTTATCTATCTAATTCCCTATTACAGACACCTCTAGACAGAAGTTAACTTGGTTCAGATGATAATACTTGAGCCAAGGTGAAATATGAAATGAGAAATGAGGTGACATGTTTTCTCCCCTCCCCATCTTCCTCAATCCTTTTAGTCCTTACCTTATCTCCCTTCATTCCTGGAAGTTCAGACTTTCTCCCTCTTTCCCTTCCACCCCCTTTCCCACTCATCTCTCTCCCTCTCCCTCTCCCACTCCCCTCTCTCCCTCTCATCTCTCTCCTCCTTCTCCCACTCCTCCCTCTCCCACTCCCCTCTGTCCCTCTCCACTCTCTCCTCCCTCTCCCACTCCTCCCTCTCCCTCTCCCACTTTCCTCTCTCCCTCTCCTCTCTCTCCCACTTCTCCCTCTCCCACTCCCCTCTCTCCCTCTCCTCTCTCTCCTCCCTCTCCCACTCCTCCCTATCCTGCTTCCACTCCTCTCTCTCCCACTCGCACTCCTCCCTATTCATCTCTCTCCCACTCCCACTCCTCTCTCTCCCTCTCCCACTCCTCCCTATTCCTATCTCTCCTACTCCCACTCCTCCCTCTCCCTCTCCCACTTCCCTCTCTCCCTCTCCTCTCTCTCCCACTCCTCCCTCTCCCACTCCCCTCTCTCCCTCTCCTCTCTCTCCTCCCTCTCCCACTCCTCCCTATCCTGCTTCCACTCCTCTCTCTCCCACTCGCACTCCTCCCTATTCCTCTCTCTCCCACTCCCACTCCTCTCTCTCCCTCTCCCACTCCTCCATATTCCTATCTCTCCTACTCCCACTCCTCTCTCTCCCTCTCCCACTCCTCCCTATTCCTCTCTCTCCCACTCCCACTCCTCTCTCTCCCTCTCCCACTCCTCCCTATTCCTCTCCCTCTCTCTCCCACTCCTCCTTCTTCTCTCTCTCTCTCTCTCTCTCTCTCTCTCTCTTCCCTCTTTCTCCCTCTCCCACTCCTCCCTATCCCTCTCTCTCCCTCTCCCACTCCTCCCTATCCCTCTCTCTCCCTCTCCCACTCCTCTCTCTCCCTCTCCCACTCCTCCCTCCCTCTCCTTCTCTCTCCCCTTACTTGCAGACAGGGCTCTAATCACGCTGGTGCGACAAAAACATTTGTTATTTTATTTATTTATTTGTAAAAAAAAATGTCTTTAACCTTCATTTTACTAGGCAAGTCTTAAAAACAAATGTTTAATTACAATGATGGCCTACCGGGGAACATTGTTCAGGGGCAGAGAGACAGATGTGTACCTTTTTAGCTCAAGGATTCGATCCAGCAACATTTCGGTTACTGGCCCAACACTATAACCGCGAAGCTACCTACTGCGCCATACACAAGTTAGGAGCACAACAAAATATTTAGGAGCACTAGAGAAGAGTTGTACTGTGTGCAGTCCTCTCCCCAGTGTCTCTCTAGCTACTTGTACTGTGTACAGAACTCTCCCCAGTGTCTCTCTAGCTACTTGTACTGTGTACAGAACTCTCCCCAGTGTCTCTCTAGCTACTTGTACTGTGTACAGTACTCTCCCAAATGTCTCTCTAGCTACCTGTAGTGTGTACAGTCCTATCCCCAGTGTCTCTCTAGCTACCTGTACTGTGTACAGGACTCTCCCCAGTGTCTCTCTAGCTACCTGTACTGTGTACAGTCCTCTCCCCAGTGTCTCTCTAGCTACCTGTACTGTGTACAGTACTCTCCCCAGTGTCTCTCTAGCTACCTGTACTGTGTACAGTCCTCTCCCCAGTGTCTCTCTAGCTACCTGTAGTATGTACAGTCCTCTCCCCGGTGTCTCTCTAGCTACCTGTACTGTGTGCAGTCCTCCCCCCAGTGTCTCTCTAGCTACCTGTACTGTGTACAGTACTCTCCCCAGTGTCTCTCTAGCTACTTGTACTGTGTACAGTCCTCTTCCCTGTGTCTCTCTAGCTACCTGTACTGTGTACAGTACTCTCCCCAGTGTCTCTCTAGCTACCTGTACTGTGTACAGTCCTCCCCCCAGTGTCTCTCTAGCTACTGGAACTGTTTGCATATCCCCTCTTTCACCCCCCCCCCCCCCCCCCCCTCTCTCTCCTCTTACCTGTAGTGTGTGTAGTACTCTCCCCAGTGTCTCTCT